>NC_048584.1:7311800-7601800 GCF_013265735.2 Oncorhynchus mykiss | reverse complement strand
AGAGAACTACAGTTGAAATCGGCCTTGAAATACATCCACAGGTATTGACTCAAATGATGTCAATTAGCCTATCAGAAGCTTCTAAAGCCATGACATAATTGTCTGGAATTCTCTGAGCTGTTTAAAGGCACAGTCAAGTTAGTGTATGTAAACCTCTGACCCACTGGAATTGTGATACAGTGAAATAATCTGTCTGTAAACAATTGTTGGAAAAATGACTTGTCATGCACAAAGTGATGTCCTAACCGACCTGCTAAAACTATAGTTTGTTAACAAGAAATTTGTGGAGATGTGGAAAAAAACAAGTTTCAATGACTCCAACTGTAGCCCTTTGTTCACTCCAGACCTGACTGCCCTTGACCAGCACAAAAACATCCTGTGGCGTACTGCATTAGCATCGAATAGTCCCCGTGATATGCATCTTTTCAGGGAAGTTAGGAACCAATGTACAAATGCAGTTAGGAAAGCAAAGGCTAACTTTTTTAAACAGAAATTTGCATCCTGTAGCACAAACTCCAAAAAGGTCTGGGACACTGTAAAGTCAATTGAAAATAGGAGCACCTCCTCCCAGCTGCCCACTGAACTGAGGCTAGGAAACTGTCACCACCGATAAATCCACGATTATTAAGTTTAATGACTTCAACCTAAGTGTCTGTAAACTTCCGACTTCAACTGTATCTATTATAATGAATGCTAGAAAGTAAACAAAAGTTTGATATATTCTATAGATCAATAAAACCAAAGAAGGCTGTTAAAATATCGTATCGCCCCCCCCCCCCCCCCCCAAAAAAAAAATGTGTCCTTAAGTCTTGTCCTCGGTGTTACTGCCTGAAAATCACTTATTGCAAAGACCTTGAACATTCCCGCCTACTTTTCAGAAAATCCTAATGGGCCAAAAATGTGTCATTTGTGTTAGTACTCCTATTGGTGACACAATGTTATGATAATGGTAAACATGATTTAAAGTCGTTAAGCTGCCATATTCATTGATTTAGAATGGGAAGATGTACCCAATACATTTACATAAAAACACACCTAGAAAAATGAAGTTGCCACTGCAATTCAAGAACGACCCATAATCATCGAACAAATTTTTGTTTCATCTTGGACCTGCGATGAAATCCAGGGTAGAGACATTTTAGTATGTCTCTCAATTTCCATGTATTTCTGACCACACAAAGTTAAATAGTCTTTCATGTTCCTGTCTGGTCCCAGAGACGACGTGGGAGAGACCTTCCAGTGTACCTGGGACCCCCAAAACCCCTCTGAAACACAAGAACTCACTACCTACAGGTACTCTCATTCTCTCGCTCACTCTGTCCTTGACCCTCTCACTCTCTTTCTCTCACTTTTCCTCCTTTGCCAGTGTCGTTAGGGCTGAACATAGGCCTGCCGCTGTGTGGCAGCGCACAGAAAATACCAGAGGCCTCTGACCACACACACACACACACACACACATACACACACTTCCTGTGGCTAATTTGATCTGCGATCTGGAGTCGTCTCAACTCACGTTTGTTTGCACAGGCTGATCACGAGACACAGTGGGGTATCTCATCTAGACTACATAATAATTCTCTCCAACACACACACTGACATGTAGTCTCGCATGCCGCCTGATCACTCAAACACACCTTCAAATGAACATGTGCAAACAATGCACGCATGCAGAGCAACTCTCCCAAATAAAAGCTCATTTTCCTTGCCTGTGTACCAGAGGACAACCCAGGCGGTCTGGACTCAGAGCTGGGTTTGGTGAAGTGCTCGGTCTCTGGTTTCCAGTAACCGCCCTGATAAAGACATTTTAACAAAGAAGAAGCGATTCTCTGATCGCTTTGTTTGAGTCACAAAGATAAGTTAATTTACCCCCGGCTCAGATATACCGACAACTCATAGGAGGCAAACACCCATTATTCCTCCTCCGCAGGCTGTGTTACAAATTACATTCTCTTTCTTGCTACCCCGCCCCTCTCTCTCTCTCTCTCCCTCCACAGTGAACGGGTTTCACTCCAGTGGTGGTACGTTGCATCAGAATGAACACTCCCACATCAGTCTGGTCAAAAAGCCCAGTTCCGAGCCACAGGTAAAACTGGTGTCCTCCTCTTCCGCCTCCTCTCCTTCTCTCGTTACTCCAGTTAAGGGCTTCCCCTTGAACCCCATGAACTATGCTTATGTTTACACAGAAGATAGCCCATTTCTGTTTCTTCATATTAGACCACCAACAGCCACCACCACGCCACAGTGGTAGCCAGTCAACGAAAGCATTTAGCAGCGTTTAGTAGAAGCTATGCCAATGCATCCCCGTTGATAGAGGTACTGTACAGTAGTAGCTTCAAACAGCAGATTTCTCCTATGTACAGTAATGCCATGGTTACTGGGGACATGATTACCCAACCTCCTTACGCACATGCAAAGACACAGAGGCAAAGATGTGCACGCACGCACACACACACACAACCCCGTCATCATGAAATGAGATAATGATACTCATTACCCCTGGAAAGGAGAGCAGTTTCTCCATCCTGATTCCTTTCATTATCTTATCCTCAGATCATAATTAGGAGAGCACTCATCGTTGTTCAGACACACACACACACACACACACACACACTCAGTCACACACCATCCAGATACATAACACCACTACCCAGCTTCTCATCCTCCTCCTTTAGCTCCTCCAATAGCTCCTCCTTTAACTCCTACTTTTTATTTTTCTCGTTGGGAGAGGAGGTGTGGAGCATTCTGTACTTTGTCAATAAACCCCCTCCCCTCCCTTCCTCCTCCTCTCCTTCCCTTCTTCTCGCCAGCCCTGTGTCTTGCTTCAGTGGGCATGGTATGGACATTGGGGGATGTGCACTCTCTCTTTCATTCTTTCTCTCCCTCTCGTTTTCTGTCTCTACCTTTTTTTAAATCTACGTCTACCCCCTCCATCTCATTACGCCCACTCTTTCTCTGTTTCGCTCCGCGCACGCACACACGCACGCATACACACTCACATGTGCATACACACTCATATTGCTCATGTGATGACATAGTCTGAGCCGAAGTGCGTTCACACACAAATATCCAAGCGCGATTTGCTCTGCGCTGCAGACATGCCCCCCTACTCAGCACTGCAACACACACACTCACACACACAGTAGCCAGAGCGGAGGCAGCACACAGACAGTCAGTCCCAGAGAGCTTCAGCAGCTCCAGTGTGTGTGAGTGTGTGTGTGTGTGTTAGCCAGAGACCATGTCGGACACAGAGGAAGGTTTTGACGGAGCATCCTGTCTCCCTCAACAGAATCCAGGTCCTACATCACCCACCAGGAGACAGAGCAAAGAGACTACCATCACAGTGAGTACCACTACTAAAACAATCCCAGACCCAACCCTAACACAAACCTTAACACTGACCCTAACCCCAACACGCATGGGCAATACAAAGTTGCAAAATCCAACTGATGATGTTAGGGACTATTGAGACCGAGGACGTGATTTAGATGCCAGCGTCGAACAGAATTGAATATTGACATTTTGAATTTGTAAAACAGTTGTAGAAATTCTGGAAACACTGAGACCTGAGCAGAGGTGAAGGAGTGCACAGGGGTTGCAGTGGAGGGAACTTGCCCTGTTCCCATAGCAACCAGGACAATGCTATTGATTGGCGGATGTTTGAGAGGGAGAATTGGCAGACAGTGCTGATTTAGTCTTCAGCTAATAAGTCAGGGGTTAAGGGAGTGGTTGATAGAGGTCAACTAAGGTCACTTAAAGGCTCATTAGAAAGTGACGGAAGCCAGATGTATTAGCTGCTTTGTGTGAACTTTTCATCAAGACGGGAATAGTGGAAAGAGTTTCACAGCAGTAAACTGCTGGACATGCTCAGCAGTGGATCCACACACGCATGCGCACACACCTCCAGCACCCCGAGGCGGAGTTGTTTTGCTGCTGGAGGTAATGAAAGGAAATGTGAGGGGAGACAACAGTCCCGCTCTGTGTGCTAACAGTTGGAACTGATGACCACACAGGAGACCTGCTGTTAGCAGTGTGTGTGTGTGTGTGTGTGTGTGTGGAGCGACTATAATACACAACGCTCAGGCCCTGTGCAGCAGCAAGAGAACAGATAGAGGAGCCGAGCAGGGAGATAGTCGCTCAACCAACAGATTTAACATCTAGAGGAGAAAGAGAATTAAAACACACTGTCAGGACTGTTCAATGATAAATGCTGGTGACACGACAAGGTTGACAGTTTCTGTGTTTTCATGGAGCATTATTCATGAAGTCTAGAAATAAAAAAGAGTTGACAAATTCAAGGAGCGATATGAAGTCAAGATGAACTGAGGAGGTGAAGTGTTGCCAGAGCAACAGTGGCAGAGCACCTTGAATAGTAGCATCAGCAGAGTTGGACAGTTACTGTCTGTGCAGTGTGGATGTGTGTGCAGCTCCACATCCTGCATTATTGCTAATCTCAAGTAGACCTTCATGGCTTAGATTCCTCAGACCCGTGCATACCAAGTCTAATTTATTAAAATAAAATACGATGCACAATGGAAAAATGTATCTCCTCTCTCTCGCCCTTTCTCTCTTTGTCCCTCGCTCCTTCTATCTCTCTTTCTCCATACCCCCCCCTCTCTTCCTGTCTCTCTCTCTCTCTCTCTCTCTCTCGCTCTTTCGCTCTCTCTTCCAGATTAACTGTGTAACGTTCCCCCTCCCCATGAGTATGCCTGAACAGCAGCTGCTAAAGCCAGATGAGTGGAGCTACTGTGACTACTTCTGGGTAAGAGACAGACTGGCCACACCACAGAGTCATATTAAACTACTCTACACTACTTTACGCTACACTACTCTACTTTACACTACTCTACACTACTTTACACAACACTACTCTACTTTACACTACTCTACTCTACACTACTTTACTCTACAATACTCTACTCTACACTACTTTACGCTACGCTACACTACTCTACTTTACTCTACTCTACACTACTTTACACTACACTACTCTACTTTACACTACTCTACACTACTTTACACTACTCTACACTACTTTACACTACACTACTCTACTTTACACTACTCTACTCTACACTACTTTACTCTACAATACTCTACTCTATACTACTTTACACTACACTCCACTCCACTACACTACTCTACTTTACACACAGCAATACACAACACTACACTTTTAGAAAAAAAGTTGCTATCTAGAACCTTAAACGGTTCTTCAGCTGTCTCCATAGGAGAACCCTTTGAAGAAAATGTTTTGGTTCCAGGTAGTACCCTTAGGTTTCATGTAAAACCCTTTCAACAGAGAGTTTACATGAAACCAAAAAGTTTTCTCCTATGGGGATAGCTGAAGAACCCTTTTGGAACCCTTTTTTCTAAGAGTGTACAATACTCTACTCTACACTACTCTACACAGCACTACTCTACACTGCGGTACACAACACAACACTACATTACACTACACACCACTGCGATACATTACACAACTCTACACTGCAATACACTACGGTACACAACACTACAATACACTACGATACACTACACTGCAGTACACAACATTACATTACACAACACTGCGATACACTATATTACACAACTCTACAATACACTGCGATACACAACACTGCGATACACAGCGCTACCCTGCGATACACAACACTACATTACACTACGATACACTACACTGCGGTACACAACATTACATTACACAACACTGCGATACACTATTACACAACTCTACAATACACTGCGATACACAACACTGCGATACACAGCGCTACACTGCGATACACAACACTACACAACACAGCACTGCGATACACAACACTACATTACACAACTCTACAATACACTGCGATACACAACACTACATTACACAACTCTACAATACACTGCGATACACAACACTACATTACACAACTCTACAATACACTGCGATACACAACACTACACAACACTGCGATACACTACATTACACAACTCTACAATACACTGCGATACACAACACTACACAACTCTACAATACACTGCGATACACAACACTACATGACACAACTCTACAATACACTGCGATACACAACACTACATGACACAACTCTACAATAGACTGCAATACACAACACTACATTACACAACTCTACAATACACTGCGATACACAACACTACATGACACAACTCTACAATACACTGCGATACACAACACTACATGACACAACACTACATGACACTGCGATACACAACACTACATGACACAACTCTACAATACACTGCGATACACAACACTACATGACACAACTCTACAATAGACTGCGATACACAACACTACATTACACAACTCTACAATACACTGCGATACACAACACTACATTACACAACTCTACAATACACTGCGATACACAACACTACATTACACAACTCTACAATACACTGCGATACACAACACTACATGACACAACTCTACAATACACTGCGATACACAACACTACACAACACTGCGATACACTACATTACACAACTCTACAATACACTGCGATACACAACACTACACAACTCTACAATACACTGCGATACACTACATGACACAACTCTACAATACACTGCGATACACAACACTACACAACACTGCGATACACTACATTACACAACTCTACAATACACTGCGATACACAACACTACACAACTCTACAATACACTGCGATACACTACATGACACAACTCTACAATACACTGCGATACACAACACTACATGACACAACTCTACAATACACTGCGATACACAACACTACACAACACTGCGATACACTACATTACACAACTCTACAATACACTGCGATACACAACACTACACAACTCTACAATACACTGCGATACACTACATGACACAACTCTACAATACACTGCGATACACAACACTACACAACACTGCGATACACTACATTACACAACTCTACAATACACTGCGATACACAACACTACACAACTCTACAATACACTGCGATACACTACATTACACAACTCTACAATACACTGCGATACACGACATAGTCCTTGAGGACCACAGTTCTGCTGGTTTTCATGTCTCCTTGGTATGAATAATCACAACATTACTGCTCTAATTGTCCGGGCAAGAATCAAAAATCTAACAGAAACATTCAGACCCTGCAGCCTTCAAGGACGGGTGTTGTGCTGCCGTGCCTTAGACTGCAGTCCACAGCTCTTCCACATAAACAGCCGTGCGATAAACACTTCGACACAGGGCACGTTACAGATTCGTCAGAGTAAGCCTGCAGAGCTGTAGTAGAATGACACAAGACGTAGTGAGAGCGACTCCATGCATCTGATTTGGCTCTGCTTTCCTTTCTCCCACGGCTGAAACGTAATCGCCACCAAGGTGTGTTCTCAGGTTTCGACACTCCGCTAAATGTTACAGTCAGACTGGGCTAACGTCACACTTTGAGGTGACAACAGCAGAAGACGCTCGTAAAGAAAGAGTGGATACCGTACACTGAGAGTGACGGATTTTACTGAGACACAGAGGATCAGATTAAAACAGGTTGCCAAGTATTTAGTACTCCCCTGCTGTGTGTGAATTGTAGACTTTCTAGAACACTGGCTGTGGTGCTGTAGAATGGATTATAGTGCTGCAGTAAATATTGCCTGGTATTTTCCCAGCAATACAATACAATGAATAACTGTATGAATGTATACCATGCAATAAAGTTCAATACAATATCACTGTACTATACAACCCAGCAGTGAATGAATTTACAATAATGGTCATATTATTTGTGGATTGTTTGTTGATTTACAGTACGTTACACTAGATGTTGTTATACAGTGGTGTGTATTTATGTTGTGTTGTTGTTGTTGTGTAGGAGGATAAGAAGGACCCTCAGGGGACAAGCTCTATCTCAGGGTTTGAGGTCTTGCTGCAGAAACAGCTGAAGGGGAAACAGATGCAGAAAGAGATGGCCGAGTTTATACGAGAAAGGTAACAACAATAATCGAATATCATTATCTCAGCTGATTTGTCAACGATCCTGGTCAGACCAATGTTTCACGGCTCCTTCCTCATTTTCATGTTTGACACGTGTTGCCATGAAAACCATGCGATGGAAAATATCATTTCTTGAAAAACTTTTTTTTTTTTTTTCCACAGATGCGTACTTTTCCACTTTGTGCAAAAGAGGAAAAATGACTTGCTATATGTTGCAATTCTGTGGTACTGTAACAAAAGTGTTTTCTCCTTCCCTCTTTCAGAATAAAGATAGAAGAAGAGTATGCCAAGAACCTCTCCAAGCTGTCACAGATTCCCCTTGCAGGACAGGAGGAAGGGTGAGTGAGCAGTGGCATCACTTCCTGTGGTGGTTCCTTAATAAAGAGGAACCTACATGTACACTGAGTATACAAAACAATAAGAACACCTGTTTTTTTCCATGATATAAACTCACCAGGTGAATGTTATGATCCCTTACTGATGTCACTTGTTAAAACCACTTCAATCAGTGTAGATGAAGGGGAGGAGACAGGTTCAATAATGATTTTTAAGCCTTGAGACAATTGAGACATGGATTGTGTATGGGCTCCATTCAGAGGGTGAATGGGAAAGACAAAATATCTAAGTGCCTTTGAACGGGGTATGTTAGTAGGTGCGAGGCTCACTGGTTTGGTTCAAGAACTGCACCGCTGCTGCGTTTTTCAGCTTAACAGTTTACCATGTGTATCAAAAATGGTCCACCACCCAAAGGACATCCAGCCAACTGGACACAACTGTGGGAAACATTGGAGCCTAAATGACACAGCATCCATGTGGAACGCTTTTGTCATTTTGTAGAGTCCTTGCCCCGACGAATTGAGGCTGTTCTGAGTGCAGAAGTGGGGTGCAACTCAATGTTAGGAAGGTGTTCTTAATGTTTGGTATACTCAGTGTATGAGTCACAGCTGGAATGGCACGCACTGTGCTCGTGCTCACTAACGCTTAGGAAGATAGGGCACAATACAAGAAAATCGCTCCGCGTCAACATTTTGAACGATTCCATGTCAAAGGTTATTTCACAGATTATGCACATTCTTTTCCAACTCCTCGCCAACTCCTGTAGCTCTGAAAGGATTTGATGATTGTACATTTTAGTCAAAGATGGAGACTTTCTGATGATAAAACAATCATATAGCTAGGAGCAGGAAAACTGTGTTTGTTGGACTGGACAGCAGGGTACTGTGGTTCCTCTCCCATTAGGGTGGTATTGAACCATATCAGGCCAGACTCATTGGTGAGACTGCATGGAGGCCCAGCCAGTCAGTAGAATCAGTGAAAGCGGAAGTATGGTCGTCCTGTAAATCGCTACAACTTCCTTTGATCCAGACCCTCCAGACCCCATCAGACTGAGCCTTTAAACCACTACATACAGTGCCTTCGGAAAGTATTCAGACCCCTTGACTCCACATTTTGTTACGTTACAGCCTTCTTCTAGTATTGATTACATTTTTTTTAAAGTCCTCAGCAATTTACACAAAATGCCCCATAATGGCAAAGTGAAAACAGGTTTTTAGACATTTTTGCTAATTTCTATAAAAAAAAAAAAATGTAAGTACGTTTATTATAAGTATTCAGACCCTTTGCTATGAGACTCGAAATTGAGCTCAGGTGCATCCTGTTTCCATTGATCATCCTTGGACATCCCTGATTGGAGTCCACCTGTGGTAAATTCAATTGATTGGACATGATTTGGAAAGGCAGACACGTGTCTTTATAAGGTCCCACAGTTGACAGTGCGTGTCAGAGCAAAAACCAAGCCACGAAGTCAACGAAATTGTCCGTAGAGCTCCGAGACAGGATTGTGTCGAGGCACAGATCTAAGAAAGGGTACCAAAACATTTCTGCAGCATTGAAGTTCCCCAAGAACACAATGGCCTCCATCATTCTTAAATGGAAGAAGTTTGGAACCACCAAGACTCTTTCTAGAGCTGTCTGCCCGGCCACCTGAGCAATCGGGGGAGAAGGGCCTTGGTCAGGGAGGTGACCAAGAACCTGATGGTCACTCTGACACAGCTCTAGAGTTCCTCTGCAAAGATGGGAGAACCTTCCAGAAGGACAACCATCACTGCAGCACTCCACCAATCAGGCCTTATGGTAGAGTGGACACTCTTCAGAAAAAGGCACATGACAGCCTGTAGTTTGGCAAAACACACCTAAAGACTCTGACCATGAGAAACAAGATTCTCTGGTCTGATGAAACCAAGATTCAACTCTTGGGCCTGAATGTCAAGCATCACGTCTGGAGGAAACCTGGCATCATCCCTACGGTGAAGCATGGTAGTGGCAGCATCATGCTGTGGGTATGTTTTTCAACAGCAGGGACCAGGAGACTAGTCAGGATCGAGGGAAAGATGAACAGAGCAAAGTACAGCGAGATCCTTGATGAAAACCTGCTTAGGACCTCAGACTGGGGTGAAGGTTCACCTTCCAACAAGACAATGACCCTAAGCACACAGCCAAGACAACGCAGGAGTGGCTTTGGGACAAGTCTCTGAATGTCCTTGAGTGGCCCAGCCAGAGCCCAGACTTGAACTGATCGAACATCTTAGGAGAGACCTGAAATTAACTGTACAGCGACGTTCCCCATCCAGCCTGACACAGCTTGAGAGGATCTGCAGAGAAGAATGGGAGAAACTTCCCAAATACAGGTGTGCCAAGCTTGTAGCTTCATTCCCAAGAAGACTCAAGGCTGTAGTCACCTCTAAAGGTGCTTCAAGAAAGTACTGAGCAAATGGTCTGAATACTTATGTGAATGTGATATTTAAGTTTATTTGTAATAAATTAGCAACATTTCTAAAAACATGTTTTTGGTTTGTCATTATGGGGTGTTGTGTGTAGGTTGAGGTTGCCTTTTTTTTATCTAACAAAATCTGGAAAAAGTCAAGGGGTCTGAATACTTTCTGAAGGCACTGTATGAGAGGAGGGAGGTATAGATAGATGGGGGGGGATTGATTAAGAGACAGGTGGGGGGGGGTCACACACAGAGAAAGAGAGAGAGAAGGGGGACCCCTCTTCAGTCTGGCACAATAGGGTAACCTCTCACTGTGAGCACCTCTTTGTCTGGTACTCCCCTGGTAAATGGTTTCCTGAGGGGGAATGGCCGGCTGTATGGTGAGGGTCCTGGGCTAGGCTGAGGGGGAATGGCCGGCTGTATGGCGAGGGTCCTGGGCTAGGCTGAGGGGGAATGGCCGGCTGTATGGTGAGGGTCCTGGGCTAGGCTGAGGGGGAGGGAAGGCTGTAAAAGAACGTCTGCATACCACATTTACGACACAGACATAATGAACTACAGTACATGTGCTCTAAACACACACTGTGTTATGAGACTGCCCTGTGCCAGATACTTGTACCAGATATGGCTCTTTATGGCTCTAAGAGGGGGTGAGAATGGAGACAGAGGAGAGAGAGATGCTGCACCAGTTTATGAGGGGCTTGATGTACTGATGTTTATGATACTGCCCTACGGTCAACACTGAAACAAAGATGGTACGGCACTCTCCTGCATTAGACATATGATGCTGGACTACTAAAACCCCTTCTCTGCGATTTATACAACTCTGTACGAGTTGGCCTCTCTCCACTACTGTACTGCACCAGTGTTATTGTGATAGAATGGCAGGGTGGGGTGGAATTGTTTCATATAGATTCTAGAATCTAGACGATGCCAGTGAGTTCCGTCCGCTCACGCCCACCACATCCAGAGAGAGCAACACAATACTGTTATTATCTCCTCTCCCTCTACCCTGCTCTGTTGTCAGCCTGGCTTCCTGGACAATCACTGTTTTGTTGCTATGCTCCTGCCCTGCCTGCGTCCGAGCCCAGAAATACTGCCTGTTTATTCCTGAATTTACCATTTGTCTGGCCGTAACACAGCCCCGAGAGCATGTGACTAGCTTGTATCACTAGATTCGCTACCAATCATGTGCTGTATTTACAGTGGGCTAGAAAGGAGTGGACACTGGTTCATTTGTTTGACTCAACTGTTGTTGGCCAATGCTCCCTGGGGTATGAACACTTTTTAAGCAGCTGTCTTAAGGATATGAGTATGAGGAACCAACTGTGAATGCGTTTTGGATCGGTGCCATTGTGTACTTTTTAGTAGCCTGTAAGACTTTATATCCTACCAGTATAGAAACCTTCTTGGCCAGGCCTCCCTTGCAAAACACAGTATTCATCTCAGTGGGACTTCTTGATCAGATAAAAGTCAAAATACATTTTTTTAGCTATTTGTTTGTGTATCTGTTCTTATCCGTCGTCTATCTCTTATCTATCTTCTATTTTTTTCTCCGATGGCTCTGAAAGTAGCTGAATATAGTATATTAAAGTGCAGTTGGCAGAGCAGAGAGCAGCACCCCGATGCAGAGCAGAGAGCAGCACCCCGATGCAGAGCAGAGAGCAGCACCCCGATGCAGAGCAGAGAGCAGCACCCCGATGCAGAGCAGAGAGCAGCACCCCGATGCAGAGCAGAGAGCAGCACCCCGATGCAGAGCAGAGAGCAGCACCCCGATGCAGAGCAGAGAGCAGCACCCCGATGCAGAGCAGAGAGCAGCACCCCGATGCAGAGCAGAGAGCAGCACCCCGATGCTGTAGGAATGTAGCCTGCCTTCCATTCTGTCTTCCATTCAGAGCGGTGCTTTGATGTGACCTGGTGAAGAGGCTAAAGACCCTCAGGCCCTCTCCTCTCCTCTCCTGCTCCAGACCCAGACCCAGACCCAGAAGTGCCTCATGGCTGTATGGGCCTGCTGCTGGCTCACTGTATGGCAACTTGGATAAATATTCTGCTAATATTTGGAATGGAGGACTCAAGATTTATGTTCAGAGGACAAGAGGTTCTAGCCTGGTGTCTGGTGTCTCTCTTTTTAACAACGTCTAGTACCCTCTGCTATGATCAGTGTTAATTTTATTTAAATTAACTAGGCAAGTCAGTTAAGAACACATTTTTATCTACAATGACAGCCTACCGGGAAACAGTGGGTTAACTGCCTTGTTCAGGGGTAGAACAACAGATTTTTACCTTGTCAGCTCGGGGATTCGATCTCTCAACCTTTCGGTTACTGGCCCCAAAACTTATTATACATTTTCCCACAATGCATTATGTTACAGAGATTAAAGTGTTGCAGAATGAAGAAGCCGTGAAAGGGTTTAGCTGTGTCTCATATCCTCAGTCTATACATCCTAACCAGCCAGTTAACTTGCAGAGGACCAAACACGACTGTGAGATGGGCTGCCTGCTGGGTTATATGCAGCCAATGAACTTTTAAACTGAACCTTCAGTTGAACCTCATCGCTCTCTCTGTTTGGCGGGATCAACCCTGACACTTCTCATCTTTTCATTCCCTCGCCCTCTTTCATGATCTCTCTTACTCCTCCCTTTTTGCTCTCTCTCTTTCGCGCTCTTTCTCGCTCGCTCTCACTTTCTCTCTCGCTCTGTAAAGCCTGTGTGGTCTTAACTCTTGATGTGAGTGGTACTTACCTCCTACAGGATGTGGTCCTCTCACCCCTACCCTTCTTTCTACTATTACCCCCCCCCCCCCTACTACGTAGTGTCATACAGTGATAGTGTGGTTTCTCTGTGGTCTGACTGGTGTGTTATCTCTCTCCTCAGTACTCTAGGGGAAGCCTGGGCGCAGCTGAAGAATAGTTTGGCTGAAGAGGCTGAGGTTCACCTCAAGTTCTCCTCTAAGGTACTGTATTACAGTGGACCGCATTCTTTACCCAAAGAAACCACTTCACATTTTGGGAATTATTTTCCACGTGACTTCAGTTCACAGTACAGTCTATTTAACATTGTGTCCCATGGTTTTGTAACACTTAATTGAGGCCTATTTACTCTCTGGCCCCTTGCTGCGAAATACACATGTATGATTGGTTTGTCTTGGGAGCGAGAGCGCGGGGGTGGGGTGGGGGGGGGGGTGTATTGTGTGTGAGAGAAAGAGAGGTTCCAGCCAGAAGCCCAGCTGGACTGAGTGGAGGAAACAACGTCAGTGTTTCAATTCTCTGGAGACAGACAGGCACACACAGATGTGCTGTATTTAGTACAGCTTGAGGTTTAGGGGGGAGTATGAGAGATGGAAGCAAAGAGTGAGAGAATGAGCAGAGAGTATTATCTAGGAGGGGGGGGGGGGGGGGGGGAAGTGAGCAGATTTGAATACATTCTTCATGCACCTCTATCTCTTCAATAGCTATTTATTATCCTTAAATCTGTGTCCTATTCAATCAGGTTTCTGCAGTAATTGAATAATGTTTCCTCTTGCATTGTGCTTTTCGTAATTTACTGATTTGCCCATATAATTTCTATAAACTGTTTATGGGCAGGAAGGAGTCTGTCTCCCAACCGTAAATAATCTCCTGGTCCTAAGCAGACACTCTTCAGGAGAATCAAAGCAGCTCACAAATCAAACTCTACATTGACCTACTTTAATGTTTTAGAGAGACACATTTGTGACTGTAAATCATTGACAGCTCTGTCAGATAAACACGTTTTATGGGTAAAAGGGGCTTTTGTAAATAGCTGTCCCTTAGCCACTAAGGATACGAGATACAGGCGTAGACAAAAACAACACAACTGTCAACACAGTATATCATTATTATAGGAAAGGCCATGGGCCAGCTGTTTTTATTAACCACATGGCTTAAACAGGAAAAAAAACCCAGGTAATAGTATAGGCCTTCCTAACAGTTGTTTCCAATGAGGTCTGCATTTCTTGTTTCTGAACTCGTTCAGCTCCAGAGCGAGGTGGAGAAGCCTCTGTTGACTTTCAGAGATAACTTTAAGAAGGACATGAAGCGGTTCGACCATCACATCGCAGAACTACGGAAACATCTGGTCGGACGGCACACAGCCGTGGAGAAGGTACGCATCCCGACGTAACGAGAGGCGACAAACGCATACACATGCAGGCACACACACACATACACACAAACACACACAAAAATCTATGTTTACATTTTTGTTATTTAGCAGACGGTCTTATGCAGAGCTACTTACATTAGTTATACAAAAGTTGACGCAATAATAACCGTCCTTGCACTTTGCAGCTGTAGAATTTCAGGAATCTTCTCACATGAGATTAAAATTCCACAACTTGTCCCTAAGTAGAGGACCGTTTCCTGTCAACACACACACACACACACACACACAACCTCTTTGTGCTTCTATAAATAATGATTGGGCCGATCCCTTCACCTACCATAGACTTGTCAACCCCTCGCCATCAGCCATTTAGACATTCATAATGCATGGCTAATAGCAAGTAGTAGCCTACTGCAGGGTAGGCAACCCTGTCCCTGGAGTGCTGGAGGTACAAGATTTTGTTCCAAGAAGGCAATGAGGTCCAACTGAGCTAAATTCAACACACCTGGTCTTCCAGGTTGGTTAAATCAAAAACATGAAGTGCCTGCAGCCCTCCAGAACCAGGGTTCCCTACACCTGGCCTACTGAAATACCCTCCGGTATGTCCCCATTGGCTTTCTTATCATCTTATAACAAAGTTATGACAACCTTTTTATAACATCTGAATGCATCTCTAGGCTTGTAAAGCTCTAGCGGACAGACAGAAGGACCTGAAGGTGAAGAGTCAGCAGCTATAAGCGTTCATAACAGCTTTTATAACATCTTAATATATCTCTCTAGGCCCGTAAGGCTCTAGCGGACAGACAGAAGGACCTGGAGGTGAAGAGTCAGCAGCTATAAGCGTTCATAACAGCTTTTATAACATCTTAATATATCTCTCTAGGCCCGTAAGGCTCTAGCGGACAGACAGAAGGACCTGGAGGTGAAGAGTCAGCAGCTATAAGCGTTCATAACAGCTTTTATAACATCTTAATATATCTCTCTAGGCCCGTAAGGCTCTAGCGGACAGACAGAAGGACCTGGAGGTGAAGAGTCAGCAGCTATAAGCGTTCATAACAGCTTTTATAACATCTTAATATATCTCTCTAGGCCCGTAAGGCTCTAGCGGACAGACAGAAGGACCTGGAGGTGAAGAGTCAGCAGCTATAAGCGTTCATAACAGCTTTTATAACATCTTAATATATCTCTCTAGGCCCGTAAGGCTCTAGCGGACAGACAGAAGGACCTGGAGGTGAAAACTCAGCAGATGGAGATCAAACTAAGCAACAAGATCGAGGAGGACATTAAGAAGGCCCGGCGGAAGTCCACACAAGCAGGTCAGAGTCCAGGTCAAAGGTCAAACCAGAGGTCATCAGTCACTGTGGGGTTAGCCAGTGGGGTCAAAGACTCGCATGTTTGTTATAACTGATAGGGGTGTCATTAATTACATCCCCCATCTGAGTGTCTGAGTATTTTATCTGCTCAGATTACAGGTTCTTATAGTACAAATCTGACCAAGTGAGACTAAGATGTAGCTAGCTAACACCTAACTTTAAACAAGAAAGTTGTTTATGACTTGCTAAACAGACACTAAACTATATACAAACAGTCGTCATGACTGTGCTGTCAGTGTTATGTCCAATGGCATGTTGCCGTGGAGACTGAGTACACATGCAGACTAGCATATATAGCAATAAACCAGAAGAAAAGGAAAGTTCCTGTAAGAAAGCTCTTGAAGCTGGCAACGAAACAGAAAGGTGTCTAGAGGCTTAATCTCATCCCTCTCAAGTGCCTCCTTTTTGACGGTCAGATGGAGATGGCACTGCACACCATGTGGTTTAATCTATCTGTACAGTAGACTGCACACCATGTGGTTTAATCTATCTGTACAGTAGACTGCACACCATGTGGTTTAATCTATCTGTACAGTAGACTGCACACCATGTGGTTTAATCTATCTGTACAGTAGACTGCACACCATGTGGTTTAATCTATCTGTACAGTAGACTGCACACCATGTGGTTTAATCTATCTGTACAGTAGACTGCACACCATGTGGTTTAATCTATCTGTACAGTAGACTGCACACCATGTGGTTTAATCTATCTGTACAGTAGACTGCACACCATGTGGTTTAATCTATCTGTACAGTAGACTGCACACCATGTGGTTTAATCTATCTGTACAGTAGACTGCACACCATGTGGTTTAATCTATCTGTACAGTAGACTGCACACCATGTGGTTTAATCTATCTGTACAGTAGACTGCACACCATGTGGTTTAATCTATCTGTACAGTAGACTGCACACCATGTGGTTTAATCTATCTGTACAGTAGACTGCACACCATGTGGTTTAATCTATCTGTACAGTAGACTGCACACCATGTGGTTTAATCTATCTGTACAGTAGACTGCACACCATGTGGTTTAATCTATCTGTACAGTAGACTGCACACCATGTGGTTTAATCTATCTGTACAGTAGACTGCACACCATGTGGTTTAATCTATCTGTACAGTTGACATTTAACTGTGTATGAGTCACCGGTTTATCAGCAGTTTCACTGAGACTGGGGGGGGTCTGTGGAACGACATGGAGAACAGCAACAGTGTAGTGCATCTCTAGGCCTGTAGACAGGCGTGGGTGTGGTGGGTTATCTCTCTCCAAGCTTCCCTCTGGAGGCTAACCTACTGGCAGGGAGGGAGGGAGGGAGGGAGGGAGGGAGGGAGAATGCTGTAGACAAAATGTAGTTTTAGGTTAGAGATTTGGAAAAGTAACTGTTGAGAATAAACAGATGACCTCATCCGGAGAGTGACATCATGGCTGGACCATACACTCACATCATGGCTCGCCAGATACACTCACATCATGGCTCGCCAGATACTCACAGTGAGAGGTGGATGAACACACACACACACACTCGCACAAACTTGCTAACACATGCACACACACACACACTCACACACCACACACACTCACACCTCCTCTTTGCTTGCGTAGTCTGTGTGAAAAGCAGCAGCAGTTGTTTGTGACGATGGTGATGGTGGTGTGTGTGCCAGCTATGACAGTCGTGTGAAGGAGACAGAGAGAGAGAGAGAGAGAGCCAACACACCACAACGCATCTGCTTAGCCTTTAGCAAGGCTACATTCTCAGTCCCAGTCCTAATAAAATACCAAACTAAATAAAACACTATATAAGACTCAAATCGCATACAGACCCATTTATAGCAGGTTGTTCTGCAACACGAGCCTTGGTTATCGTTTTAATTTGTCGGCGCTAAGGTTGAAGGAGAAGACTTTCTTCTGTAAGTTAATATTTAGACTGGGGCTCTCTCCCGCCTGGAGAAGTTATTTAACATGCATCATAAACCCAGACGAGAGAAAAAGGTGCCAGCCCGTGTCCAAAGTATAGATGGGTTTGTCTTAACATCCTTTGTGTCTCTACCAGGAGATGACCTGATGCGCTGTGTCGACCTTTACAACCAGTCCCAGTCCAAATGGTTTGAGGAGATGGTGACCACAAGCTTGGTAAGCCTCATCTGTCGTTCATATTGTATTTTCTCCTTTTATTAAAAGTGTCTCGGGGTGTAACTCATTGCTTTGGTAGCCTGGGTGCTAGTCTGTTTCTACTCCAGCCATCTTCAAAAACGGTGAGGCGTTGGTTTTAGCGACAGAAAGGAGGAATCATGTCGTCTAAAACCCCGTTCCCTTCAATCCATTCTGTCCATCAGGAGTTGGAGAGGCTGGAGGTAGAGAGGGTGGAGATGATACGACAGCATCTGTGTCAGTACACCACCTTGCGGCATGAGACGGACATGTTTAACCAGAGTGTAAGTCAAGCGCCACCTCGTAGTACCTCTAGAGGGCACTAAATGCCTTGTTTCCCCCTCCACACACACAAACACACACAAACATACAGGGTATTGATTGTTTTTCCACCTGTCCCTGCAGACGATGGAGCCGGTGGATCAGCTGTTACAGAGTGTGGACCCAGCTAAAGACCGAGAGCTCTGGGTCCAGGAGCACAAGACAGGAGACATCAGGCCTGTGGACATTGAGATATAACACACACGTGGATCCACAAGCCTAAATCTTTAATAGGGCTTCAAGACCTTAGCCCACCTTACTAAAGTCAACTTTGTGATATTATGGACATCCTGAGAAATGAGAATAAGTCATTAGAGAGAGGTTTAATGGCATGATTCACACTGTCAACTCATTCTACTAAAGAGAAGTGATTCTGAAAGTGAATGACAGCAGTGTACCACCAGACAGTATTCTTGATGCCCTTGAGTATTCTATATGTATGGTAGACAGACAGTGTTCATTATGCCCTAGACCTTGAGGACTACTATAGGGAAGACAGGTGTGTGTATATGGGCCAAACTCAAGTGGGGGGGGAATGTATTACCAACATAAACAAACGGAATGGCTATTTTGACCTGCACATAATCTCTGGTCTACAGTACAAGCCTGCGAGACTGAGGCTGTGTGAACTTTATCCCCTTCATTAAAATAACCCCAAACAAATTCTGTAAGTTGTTGGCCAACTGAAATACTGACGCAAAGGTTTATTATGAAATGTAACAGCTACTGCTGCTTTTGTGTAATAACCGTCCATCAAATGCATTCCAATGTATAGATGATATTTTATCTGCGCCACTACATTTGAAACTATAAAGTGAGGTGAACAAAAGGTTTTTAAGGTGACTATTGATTCTGCAAACCTATATCAAATGGGTCGTTTGGAAGAGGGATTGACACACATGTAACAATCTACAACGTTTTGTGATGTTTTCCTTTACTGTTGAGTTGATCGACATTTTAATTATAGTCTATAAGGGGGCAGTACAACTGGGATGCTGTTACAAGGGAATGTGCTTTAGCTTTTTGTAAATACAAGATGAACATACTGGGGTGTAGAAGTAAAACATCTAAAGAATGAAGGATGTAAAATAGTGTGAAATAGTGGAATCGGCAGCAAAACAGATGAGAGATATATATATATATATATATATATATATATATATATATATATATATATATATATATATATATATATATATATATATATATATATATATATATATATATATATATATATATATATATATATACACATTACACAGGAGTGATGGTACAAATAATATATTAAACTGATATTACACAACGATTATTTTTCTACTAAATGAAACGACGACAACGTTGTTTCAGAGACAAGCTAACTGGATATAGATCCTCAACTGAAGATGAAATGGTTACAGTATATCACGATCCCGTTTCTCTCCCGTAAGTATTACGTACATGTTACTACTGTTCCATGCAGACGCATACATGTTGTACAGACTTTTCCATTGTTTGTTTGTTTGGTGCAACAAGAACAGTGAACATTCCAAGGATTCTGAATATGGACATAACTGCTGAATCTTTGGCATTTTAATGTTTTTGCATTGATATGATAAATATATAGATATACATTTTATGTTACATCTATCTCTGGTAGTTCCTTTCTGCTGTTTTTTTATTT
Organism: Oncorhynchus mykiss; assembly: GCF_013265735.2. Taxonomy (NCBI): domain Eukaryota; kingdom Metazoa; phylum Chordata; class Actinopteri; order Salmoniformes; family Salmonidae; genus Oncorhynchus; species Oncorhynchus mykiss. The sequence continues at coordinate 7,581,412 of NC_048584.1, read as the reverse complement.
TACAATATAACCAGGTGATTTTTGTAGGTGTTTTGTGTTTCTGGCAAATTATTTTGAGGGTAGAAGAAGACATTTAAGGGATGAATAAAAAAGGTTTATTTCTTAACACATTTTCACATTCAACAATAAAATGCTTTGGACAAGTAATGTAAAAATGCTTTGGCAGCGATGTATATGTCTGCACATTATAATAATGGTCAACTTTGATATACCATCTTTGTCAAATCTTACATCCGAAATTCTGGGAACAGCTTATTTGGATAGTACGACCGTCTGTAGAGCATCGGACTATCAACAAACGATCTGTTGATAAGCAATTGCTTGCTAAGGTTACGGTTAGGTTTAGAATAAGGGTTAAGGTTAGTTAGTAGATGGTTTGTTGAAATGTTACTGATTAGTCTGGGGCATCTACAGATGGACTATCCAAATAAAGTGTTAGTGAAATTCTTACTCGACATGCAAGCGTGTATAACCACAGATGCCAGTGGAAGACTTGCGATACAAATGCAGATTTCAGGTAAGGATATTGACCCCTAGTTGCAAAAGGTCATGCACATCACTGCTATATAACTTCACTTGGTCAAACTCTTTGGATGAGCAAGTAGAATGAGAGTTAAAAGTGAACACAAACTTTCTTGTGACCTCTCTATGTCGGTCTTTAAACTGTCTATCGATGTCTTTATAACCAAGCATCAATTTTTACATTTTATATATTTTTTTTACAAAACATTTGATCTGGAGAATATAAACGTGATGAAGTTTAAGAAGTGTTTTTTGTTATCATCAGTATTATGAACTGAATCACAAATACCTAGGATGGATTAAATCATACAAAGGAAATCAACTGGACAACAATCTCATTAACATTAGCATTGTTGATATACAGTTGAAGTCGGAAGATTACATACACCTAGGTTGGAGTCATTAAAACTCGTTTTTCAACCACTCCACAAATTTCTTGTTACAAACTATAGTTGTGGCAAGTCGGTTAGGACATTTACTTTGTGCATGACACAAGTAATTTTTCCAACAATTGTTTACAGACAGATTATTTAACTTATAATTCACTGTATCACAATCCCAGTAGGTCAGAAGTTTACATACACTAAATTGACTGTGCCTTTAAACAGCTTGGAAAATTCCAGAAAATGATGTCATGGCTTTAGACGTTTCTGAAAGGCTAATTGACATAATTTGAGTCAATTGGATGTGTACCTGTGGATGTATTTCAAGGCCTACCTTCAAACTCAGTGCCTCTTTGCTTGACATCATGAGAAAATCAAAAGAAATCAGTCAAGACCTCAGGAAAAAAATGTGTAGACCTCCACAAGACTGGTTTATCCTTGGGAGCAATTTCCAAATGCCTGAAGGTACCACGTTCATCTGTGCAAACAATAGTACGCGAGTATAAACACCATGGGACCACGCAGCCGTCATACCGCTTAGGAAGGAGACGCGTTCTGTCTCCTAGAGATGAATGTACTTTGGTGCGAAACGAGCAAATCAATCCCAGAACAATAGTGAAGGACCCTGTGAAGATGCTGGAGGAAACAGGTACAAAAGTATCTATATCCACAGTGAAACGAGTCATATATCAACATAACCTGAAAGGCTGCTCAGCAAGGAAGAAGCCATTGCTCCAAGACCGCCATTAAAAAAAGCCAGGCTATGGTTTGCAACTGCACATGGAGAAAAATATTGTATTTTTTGGAGAAATGTCCTCTGGTCTGATGAAACAAAAATAGAACTGTTTGGCCATAATGACCATCGTTATGTTTTGAGGAAAAAGGGGAACGCTTGCAAGCCGAAGAACACCATCCAAACCGTGAAGCACGGAGGTGGCAGCATCATGTTGTGGAGGTGCTTTGCTCCAGGAGGGACTGGGGCACTTCACAAAATAGATGGCATCATCAGGTAGGAAAATGAGGTGGATAATTTGAAGCAACATCAGTCAGGAAGTTAAAATGTGGTTGCAAATTGGTCTTCCAAATGGACAATGACCCCAAGCATACTTCCAAAGTTGTGGCAAAATGGCTTAAGGACAACAAAGTCAAGGTATTGGAGTGGCCATCACTAAGCCCTGACCTCAATCCTATAGAACATTTGTGGGCAGAACTGAAAAAGCGTGTGCGAGCAAGGAGGCCTACAAACCTGACTCCGTTACTCCAGCTCTGTCAGGAGAAATTTCACCCAATTTATTGTGGAAAGCTTGTGGAAGGCTACCCAAAACATTTGACCCAAGTTAAACAATTGAAAGGCAATGCTACCAAATACTAATTGAGTGTATGTAAACTTCTGACCCACTGGGAATGTGATGAAAGAAATTAAAGCTGAAATAAATATTTCTCTCCACTATTATTCTGACATTTCACATTCTTAAAATAAAGTGGTGATCCTAACTGACCTAAAACGGGTTATTTCTACTAGGATTAAATGTCAGGAATTGTGAAAAACAAAGTCTTTAAATGTATTTGGCTAAGATGTATGTAAACTTCTGACATCAACTGTATGTATTGCATACCACAAAATCCAGAAAAAAATATTGCTTTGAAATGTCTGACACTGCATGTATGCAGGGAAATTGGTTTGGATTTAAAAGTAAAAACATACAAACGTAGGATCTTAATTTGAGAATTGTCCTGCACAGTAGGAAACACAAACTTGTAGTTTATTTGAATTTTAAAAAGTCTTCTAAAGTTTACTTTCCACTTTGAAATGTCAGACTTAATTTGCCCAAATGAAAAATGTATCAACCCCTTCAAAAATGTCCATGAATTATAATCCACATTTCCTGCTGTAGCAAACTGTCTCAAATTAAGATCCTACATATGTACATGTTTCTTTGCTCCCACTGGAATGTTTGGTACATCCAACTGACTCCCTCCCTAGGTGCTAGTCTATCATGAGTTTCTTCAGGGAGTTGAGATAAGCTGGGATGAGGGAGCTGACCGAGTCATTGTCATCGTTGATGATCTTCTCACTTCTACCCTCTGACCCCACGGAACTGGGTGACCTCACGATCCCCCCGGGGTACGGAGTGCTGTAACCCTGGAAACATGCAAGAGGACGAAACATCAGATCAGCGTTAAGATGACTTACTTGACTAACAACAACTCAACACAATACATAGACTTTCTATAAATTTAAAGCACAGATGTGACCCACAGTTTCAGTACAGACGACATTAATGATGATTTGACTATCTTCAATTCAAGTTACTGCGGTAAGGTTGTAGGACTTACAGACGAGTATCCCTTGCTGAAGCTACCGCGGTTCTTGGTCCTGATCTTGGTGAGAGCTGACTCAGCGATGTCTGCCCTTTCTTCAGCATCATCCAACTCATGTACAGTCTTCCTGTACTTAGCGAGGTTCATGTTGGCCTGCTCCTCCTGTAGGAAACGTGCAAGTCATGTTGTAAAGACAATGTGGAGTCAGAGAACGGAATGAGAGAGACTGAGAAAACGAGAGGATGGGAGAAGGAGCAAGAGAAAACGGATTGACAGAAGGGCAATCAGACAGACAAGCCTTACCGTCTCCTCTACTTGTCTCTTGTAGGCCTTCATCTTGTTCTGGAGTCTCTCCACAAGTTCCTGCATGCGGTGTTGGTTCTTCTGGTCCTCCTCGGACTGGAACAGCAGCTCCTTCAGACGACGCTCGTTCTTACGCAGCGTCTTCACCGTCTCAGCGTGACGCTTCTGCTCCGAGTCCAGCTCCAACTCCAGCTCCTTTACCTAGAGCCAGACACATGGTCAGTCTAGGAAAATATACATTTTGATGCCCATCTTTCCCTGTAAACCTGAAACACTGGGCAATGCGACAGAAACAACCATTTCAAAGTTTAGGAACAGTGTTTGAGCATATGTGAGTGTGTGTGCGTTTACCTTGCCCTCCAGTTTCTGGATGATCTTCTTGCCTCCTTTGAGGGCCATCTGCTCAGCCTCGTCCAGCCTGGTGCCCATGTCCTTTAACTGGGCCTCCAGACCCTTCTTCACCCGCTCCATGTGCAGGGTGTGGTCCTGCTCTAACCTCAGTTCCTCTGACACACGTGCTCCCTAGAGAGAAGGGACATCAATTTCTATTCCACTGGTTCTCAAAGACAGGCGTACATACAGTACATTTGTATTCTATCGATACTTTGAGAAATACATTTTTATTGAAAAAAATATTTATAAATAATGTTCTATTGACAAGTCAATTAAAATCAATGATCCTAATGATCAAAAATCCGGTATTGTCCTACCTCACAGTTGGCCTTCTTGATCTTGTCATTGGCTCCTCTCAGTTCGTTCTGCAGCTCCTCATGCTCCTGCTGCAGTGCCTGCAAATCCACATCCAGTTTCCTCCTACCACTCAGCGCTGACTGGAACTACAACAGGAAACAAAACCACCATGAACTTGACAACATGAGGTTAGCATGGGAGAGGATTGATTCATGTACCGGCTGAAGTTCTGTTCTTCATTGTTTATTCAGTGAGAAACTGAGCTCTTTTAACCTAATGTCCATAATGTAACTAAGCCAGTTTAATTTGATTTATTATTGATAAAACACTGAACAGAAGGTGTTGCAATCTGTACTCTACCTGGTTGTTGAGGTCGTTGTACTTCTCGTTGGTCTCTGTAAGCTCAATCTCTAAGGTTTTGCGTTGTCTGTCAGCATTCTCCAGCGCACCACGTGTCTCCTCTCCCTCGCTCACCAGCAGGAGGCAGCGTCGCTCCAACACGGTCTGCTCCTCCCTCCGCTCCTCCTGCCCACGCACCTCCTCCTCCAATTGGCCCTGCAGTTCCTAAGAAGGAAAAGGAGAGAAGAGGTCAATCCACTAATAAATCAATCTCATTCTGTATGCAGCTCCTTTCAGAGGGTGGGAAGAGGAGAGAAAAGGAGGTAGAGAGAGAGGGAAACGCTGAAGAAAGAGTCAAGCAAGCAGAGGAGACTGGGTAAAGGAAAGAGCAAGGGAAGAAAGGGGATGAGGAGGACGAGAGAGCAAAAGAGAGAGGGAGAGAAGCGATGGAGGTGTAGAATCTCACCTTGATCTGCTGCTGCATCTTCTTTGTGTTCTTGGTGAGCTCTATGTTGTTCTTGGTGAACAGGTCCACCTGTAGTTCCAGCTCATTTAGGTCAGACTCCAGCTTCTTCTTCACCCTCAACCCCTCACCACGACCTTTGACCTCCACATCCAGACTGGCCTGAAGGGACTCCAGCGCCCTCTGGTGGCTCTTCCTGGAAGGGGAGGAGAGAGAGAGAGATATCAATAGAGCAATCAACTGAAGAAGCAGGGCCGGATTACGGAACGGGTAGGGGGGATTGCCCCCTGGAGGTTGGGGCCTCGCTAGATAGCATATGAACATGCCATATGCAACGGCAAAATGTGTAGAATAGCATTATAAAACTTCACATTTTTCTCTCTTCCCAATGGCAAAATATGTTGCAATGCAGGAAGTTAGCCATTTCCCCCAAAAGCTAAAACAATTCCTTAAAATAAATCCCTTTCAGTTGAAAAGAAAGACAAAGGGCAGAGGGGAAAAACACATTTTTCTTAAATTAAAATGCAGCTCTATGGACAGTGGGTACCTTACCTTGCTGCCTCAAACTCCTCCTCTTTCTCCTGGAGTCTCCTCTCCATGTCTCCTTTAGCCTGGGACAGTTCCAGATGCAGACGCAGCACCTTGGTCTCCTCAGCCTGGAGAGGGGGAGGGGGGAGCAAGCGGGCGGGTGGGTGAGCGAGGGAAAGAAAAGTAGAGAGAGGTGGGTGAATCAACCATCTATGCCGAGTAGCCAGGGGGCTCCTGTCTAGTAAGATTCCAGTCCCTGGAGGGCCAGGCTGATTATAGGAGCAGATAGCTGATGGTGTAGTGTTATCAGTGGCTGGGATCTGTCTGCTCTCGGCCTGCATGAATGGCCAATACTAATTGAAACATGTTGTCTGGGGGCCTTTTCTCCCCTCTCACTGTCAGATCTGCCACATCGCTGCCACACTGTTTCACCTCCACACCTCAGTCTTACATTGTGCATGATCTTATGTAAACAGAGATCAAATAATATTGAATGTGACAATGATCTAAGATAACACATTTAAATGCATATTACGTAATAGTTGTGGAATGATTGGTGTAGATGTATTTTATTCCACCCAATATGGCCACCTCCTACTGTAACCTCCATACCTCTAAGGCAGCTTCAGACTCTTCCAATGAGGCCTGCAGCTCCTCCTTCTCCATCTCTATCTTCTTCTTTGTCTTCTGCAGCTCGTGGACGCTCTTACCTCCATCCGAGAGCTGGTCAGTCAGGTCAACTATCTCCTCTGAGTTAACGACAGAAGAGTTGCACTCAGTCACGCAGAAAAGTAACTGGAAGTTTTCCTTTATACCTTGGGCTTTAAACATGTATCATCTCTCACCCTAAGCTACAAGACTGTTTCGCAAGCACAGATTGGAATATGTTCCGGGATTCATCCAATACATTGGGATCCCATGCTCTTTCAATGGAAAGCTATGGTTTCTATGCAATTCCAGATTGCAATTCCTATGGCTTCCACTACATGTCAACAGTCTTTGTTCAAGTTTCAGGCTTGATTCTTCCAAAACAAGGAAGAATTTTGAGTTTTTGTACCAGGAGTCACAGTTGGAAATCAATCTGTGGACGCGTGACGAAGAGGACTCGAACTTGCTAATTTTATTTTTCCATTGAACATACTTCTTTCTGTATGAAATATTATAGTTTAGTTACATTGTAAGGTACCTGAGGATTAAATAGAAACGTAGTTTGGCTTGTTTTAACAAAGTTTAGTGGTATCTTTTTAGATTCCTTTGTCTGCATGTTGAACGAGTGGATGACTGAAATCAATGGCGCCAACTAAACTGACTTTTTGGGATATAAAGAAGGATTTTATCTAAAAAACGATCATGCATGTTGTAGCTGGGACCCTTGGGATTGCAAACAGAGGAAGATTTTCAAAAAGTGATTTATTTAACCTTTTGGGATAGGGGGCAGCATTTTCACTTTTGGATGAATAGCGTTCCCAGAGTGAACCTACTCTGGGAACCTACTCTCTCTACTCTCTACTCTGTCCCAGATGCTAATATATGCATATTATTATTAGTATTGGATAGACAGTTTCTAAAACCGTTTGAATGATGTCTGTGAGTATAACATAACTCATATGACAGGTGAAAACCTGAGAAAAATCCAACCAGGAAATGGGACATCTGAAGTTTGTAGTTTTTCAAAGCTTGGCCTACCAAATACACATTGAGATATGGAGGTGGTTGCACTTCCTACGACTTCCACTAGATGTCAACCATCTTTAGAAACTTGAATGAGGATTCTACTATAATGGAGAGGCTCATGAGACCTCTGAGTCAGTGGTCTGGCAGAGTGCCTTGGTCTCATGACACGCGCTCCCGACAGAGTTAACACTCATTCCAGTGCTTTTCTGAAGACAAAGGAATTCTCCGGTTGGAACATTATTAATGTTTTATGATAAACACATCCTAAAGATTGATTCCATACATCGTTTGACATGTTTCTAAAGGACTGTAACAGAACTTTTCGAGTTTTTGTCTGGACGAAGTGCCTGCCCCTCATGAAGAACGATTACTGGGCTGAATACGCTAACAACAAGTGGCTATTTGGACATAAATGATGGAACTTTATGGAACAAATCAGTCATTTATTGTCGAACTGGGATTCCTGGGAGTGCCTTCTGATGAAGATCATCAAAGGTAAGTGAATATTTATGGTGTAATTTCTAATTTATGTCGACTCCAAAATGGCGGATATTCCTCTGGCTGTTTTGGGTTCTGAGCGCCGTTCTCAGATTATGCTTTTTCCGTAAAGTTTTTTTGAAATCTGACACAGCGGTGGCATTAAGGAGAAGTCTATCTTTAATTCTGTGAATAACACTAGTATCTTTTATCAATGTTTATTATTAGTATTTCTGCAAAATCACCGGATATTTTGGAATCAAAACATTCCTGCACGTAAGGCGCCAATGTAAACTGAGATTTTTGGATATAAATATGCACATTATCAAACAAAACATACTTGTATTGTGTAACATGATATCCTATGAGTGTCATCTGATGGAGATCACCAAAGGTTAGTGATTAATTTGATCTATATTTCTGCTTTTTGTGACTCCTATCTTTGGCTGGAAAAAGGGCTGTGTTTTTTCGACTTGGCTATGACCTAACATAATCATATGTTGTGCTTTCGCTGTAAAGCATTTTTGAATTCGGACACAATGGGTAGATTAACAAGATGTTTATCTTTCATTTGCTGTATTGGACTTGTTAATGTGTGAAAGTTACATATTTCAAAAAAATATTTTTGAATTTCACGCGCTGCCTTTTCACCGGAATGTTGTCGAGGGGTTCCGCTAGCGGAACGCCTGCCCTAGAAAGGTTCATCGCTATTTGTGATTTTATGAAGCCTGTGTTGGTTGAAAAATATGTTGATGTGCTGTGCCGTCCTCAAACAAGCCCTGACCTTAATCCTATAGAAAATTTGTGGGCAGAACTGAAAAAGCGTGTGTGAGCAAGGAGGCCTAGAAACCTGACTCAGTTACACCAGCTCTGCCAAGAGGAATGGGCCACAATTCACCCAACTTATTGTGGGAAGCTTGTGGAAGGCTTCCCAAAACATTTGCCCCAAGTTAAACAATTCAAAGGCAATGCTACCAAATACTATTAATACTACTATTTTCATTTGATCTATTTATTAATTTTCTTACTTTTTAACAGCATTGTTAGGAAAGGGCTCGTAATTAAGCATTTCACGATAAAGTCTACACTTGTTGTATTCGGCGTATGTGACAAATACAATTTGATTTGATCCTGGTAGGCCTTGTTCCAGGGCTTTGTACTCTGGTATCTAACCCTCACCCTGGTAGGCCTTGTTCTCTCTGCGTAGGGCATCTCCCTGTTCCAGAGCCTCTTCATGGGCCGTCTTCAGTTTGAAGAGCTCCGTGGCGTGCTGTCTGCTCTCCTTCTGACAACCCTCCACCTCCAGCACCAGCTCCTCACACTTCTGCTTCCAGTCGCCCAGCTGCTTTTCCAAGATGCGCTGTTTCTTATCCAGCGCCTGGCCACAATTACTAGCCTGGAAGGAAGAACAATGAAGGCAGAAGGATTGGTCGTTATCACCCGGCAGCTACCATTTCTCAGTTTTGACCAGTTAATAATTGATTACATTGATAAAGTAGGTTATTCAGCTCCTCTGCCATGTTTTAATGTGTCCTCTTACCTTCTCCAGGTCTATACAGAGATCCTCCACCTCTCCCTGGAGTCTCTGCTTGGTCTTCTCCAGAGAGGAGCACTTCGCCTGGGTGGCCTCCACCGCCTCCTCAGCCTCCTGGAGCCGAGACGCCAGCTTCTTCCTGGAACACACACAAATGTCTGGATATGAAGGTGTGTGAGAGTGTGTCTCAATACCTCTACATACTTGTAGTATGTGACATTTTGAAAGTATGCTTTAGATGCCAGGATGTCATACTAATTTTGGCTTTTCATCTAGTACAATTCCCTGCAAGCGATTGAAAAAGAGAATCAGCTTTTCAGACCCATGTGTGTTTGACAACACTCAGCTCAAAATCAGGGGATAGACTGTAGCAAAATGAATGAATGGCGGGAAACATTACACATTCTCAGTATGGTGAGCCTAGCATTTTATGTTTGTTGCTTACTGCATGAATGTTTACTTAGCAGTATGATCTAAATAGTATGTCATACAATTGGCACACAGTATGTTGTTGTAGTAAGAAGTAGGCAAGATTTTGGGTGTAACTCTCCCTTCTTGTCTTCTAGCTCAGTTGCGTTTGTGTGTGTGTTCTGTATACTAGTATGTGTCTTACTTGGTCTCCTCCAGTTCGTCCAAGTGCTGTATGGCGTCTGCCTCTTGTCTGGTCCTCCAATGTGTGACCTCGGTGTTGAGTTTGGAGATGAAACGCTGCAGCTCCAGCTTGCTTTCCTGCTCCTCCTCCAGCTGTTCCTTCAACACCTCACACTCCTGACGCAGCCCTGCCAGACTGCTGGCCAGGGCCAGCTTAGACTGGGGACAGTGAAAAAGACGCACACTGTCACATACACTGTAACACACTCCGGACGCAGCCCTGCCAGACTGCTTCCCAGGGCCAGCTTAGACTGGGGACAGTGAAAAAGACACACACTGTCACATACACTGTAACACACTCTGGACGCAGCCCTGCCAGACTGCTTCCCAGGGCCAGCTTAGACTGGGGACAGTGAAAAAGACACACACTGTCACATACACTGTAACACACTCTGGACGCAGCCCTGCCAGACTGCTTCCCAGGGCCAGCTTAGAATGGGGGAGAGATGCACAGAAACTGTCGAAGACATCTGAAAGCTATAAGGATCCGTAATGAAACATTGTGCGTAGGGAGGACACATATTTGGGATATGAGGTCATTCCGATGCTTAGATTCCTCAATTCTTATCAGTTATTGACACAACTGAACTGACACACACACACACACACACACCACTGCCTGGTCCTACCTTGAGCTCCTCGTCCATCTGTTTCTTGATGTCTTCATGTTGGGTCACAATCAGGGTCTTGGAGCGACAGACCTGGCTGGCTCTGCTCTCTGCCTCCTCCAGCTGTCTGGCCAGGTCTGTGTTGTCGGCTAACATCACACAGAGAGAAGACAAGTTAGAGACACAACCAGGGGCTAGATTCTATCAGATCCGTGCCAGCCGACACCCGCATAGCGTTTTTTTTCCCGGCAGTGTCGGAGGTCGAACTGCGCTAGAGCAGTCAAATCCACAAGCGGCTTGCAGCATTATACCTAAAGCGGACATTGCCATTGGTTGCATGGAGTCACATTAAGGGAAATCCCATGCAGCCTTCTTTAGTTCAAACACTGGAATGCGTAATCTACACCTCGATTAGGCTGATAGAAATCCTCAACATTTGGTTTCATGATTTTCATTCATTTTTTTATAGACCCTACACTTTCCTGTTCTGAACATCTAACGCAAGTGGGATGGGTGTAGCTTCATGACTGACCACACAAGCAGCCTCTCACCGATTTGATATCTCTAACTTTACACCTTCGACACCACCAAAATATCACCTTTGAGGGTGTCTGCTATCGCGGGTGAATGCTTGATCTGATTGAATCTAGGCCCAGGTGTGTTATCAACTACCAGAACATACAGGGGACAGAGACCGACTTGGTCAAAACTGATGTGGCCGACTGTGTTTGTACCCGATTCGGCACTTTTACCATACAGCTAACTGATATAAACACATAAACACACACATATGATAGCTATGCTCACAGTGATTTTTAATACACAGAGCAAAGACAAAGAGAGGACTCTTCACGGAATTCGCAGAGGGTTCATGACAGCACTTTATATGATACTTAATGATATTTCCCCTGCCGCATTCAAGGCCATCTGAGGCCAAGAGTGGAGAAGCTGTAAATGATGTAGTTTCTTCTAGTGTGTCTGTTTCCCATTGCTCAGCACTGGACTGGGCTGAACTGAGTTTGGCTGGCAGTAGGCCAGTTGGTCTAAACTCAAAACTGTGTCATAAGGTCTTTGTTGCACCACAGCCCTGTTCGATCTGTATCTATAGTCCTAGTGCTGACTAACTCTGTTCAATCTGTTTGTGTGAGTATTTGTACTCTGCACTCTAAGCCAAGTAGAGGGTTAAACCCGATTGAACTAAACATTGGAGACACGCCAAAGGCTTTGAGCTTTCACTTGGTTGTGTGTGCGAGGTTGTGTGTTTGCACTTGTACGTGCACCTGTGAGTCTGTTCCTGGCTACGTTGACCTCAGTCAGGGCTTTCTGCAGATCGTCTCCTCTGGTGTTGGCCTCAGAGAGCTGCTCCTCCAGCTTCCTCAGCTGGCTGTCTGTCGACACCTGGGGATAAGATGAAAACATGGCATTTCTAGGCGCTTTGGCCATATTACATCGGCACTCACATGGCTGATTCTTTTTAGAGTGTGACTAAAGATCAAGACCTGGAAAGGTTTTACAAGACACCTCCAAAAGCTTGATGTGGGTCACTGTGACAGAACGAATCGCTAACTCTCAGGGACAGCCTTCCCATCCGAGGTGTGACTAACCCTGACTTTCTGCAGGGTGTCCAGTGAGGCAGCAAGGTCCTCCAACTCCATGCGTAGACTCTGTTTCTCCTTGTCCAGCTTGGCCCTGGTCCTCTGGAGACTCTCATACTGCTCTCCCAGCTCTGCCATCGCATCACCATGACGCTTCCTTAGAGACGCAGCCAGGGCCTCTGATTGGATAGAAGACTCCTCCAAGTCCCTTCTCAGACGCTGGAGCTCCGCCTCCCGCTTTTTATTTACTTCAATCTGAGGGGAGTGATTGAGGGAGTGAGAGGGGGAGGTAGAAGCTAGTCATCCCATTTACAATGGCTATGATTACTGTTACATTCCTCCCATTACTGGTCAAATGGAGTGACATGTGAAGTGCAAGTGCCAATACATCTCAGGGTTACATGCTAGAGTGTGTTTGTCTGCATGTGTACCTGTGAAGCTGTGGCTCCCCCTGCCTCCTCCAGTCGGTCAGTAAGGTCATCCAGTTCTCTGGTCAGATCAGCTCTCTGCTTCTCCACCTACAAAACAAAGTCATTTGTAGTCTCTCATAATAGACTTAACAATTACAAATTAGTTGGCTAGAGGCCAGTGCTCATGCGAGATTTGTTTCTGGGTGCAATTGCGTCAGAAACAGAAGACACCAACATGAAGTGACCGCCACAGGGTTCAGAGGTCAGGATCAGCGAACAGCAGGGAGGAGCATCCTTTGCAAAGTCCAAATATTGAGCGACTCCTCTTTCTTGGTCATCTACAGTAGCTACTACCATCTCTGTGTTTCCAGGTAGAGAAGTGTAAATGATTTAAATGTCTATATAAAAATCTATGTTGTGCTAGACCAGACTAAGCATCATCTCCATAAATATAATCTTCAAAGGACAATCACAATCAGAGTGGTAATGACAGGCTTGGGTGATGTTTATCTAAAACTTGAGGCATTTCCATTATAAAACAAGGCAACACATGTAACGGTTATAGTACTCTGAAACATATGGTCGAGAAATGCACAAACGATCAAAGCTTTAGATGTTCCAGTTGAACGCAGTTGTTGGTTTTATGTTGATCTTTTACTGCTGTTTTAAAGCTGTTGTGAATGTTGAGAGGGTCTGTAGCCCTTTCCTCCAATCAAATGACCCAGTGGCCTCGTGGATGGAATGTTCTAAATGTTTTTCATACAAATATTTTTCATACAAAAAAAATATATATTTTTTTTAAATGACAAATATCTGGTGTTTCTATGTCAAACAGTTTTGTTATATTTCAGTCTTCTGTGATGTACAGTTGAAGTCGGAAGTTTACATACACTTCGGTTGGAGTCATAAATTCGTTTTTCAACCACTCCACAAATGTCTTGTTAATATCAAACTGTAGTTTTGTCAAGTCAGTTAGGACATCTACTTTGTGCATGACACAAGTCATTTTTCCAGCAATTGTTTACAGACAGATTATTTCACTTTTATAATTCACTGTATCACAATTCCAGTGGTTCAGAAGTTTACATACACTAAGTTGACTGTGCCTTTAAACAGCTTGGGAAATTCCATAAAATGATGTCATGACTTTAGAAGCTTCTGATAGGCTAATTGACATCATTTGAGTCAATTGGAGGTGTACCTGTGGATGTATTTCAAGGGCTACCTTCAAACTCAGTGCCTCTTTGCTTGACATCATGGGAAAATCAAAAGAAATCAGCCAAGACCTCAGAAAATAATTGTAGACCTCCACAAGTCTGGTTCATCCTTGGGAGCAATTTCCAAACGTCTGAAGGTACCACGTTCAATCTGTACAAACAATAGTACGCGAGTATAAACACCATGTGACCACGCAGCCGTCATACCGCTCAGGAAGGAGATGCGTTCTGTCTCCTAGAGATGAACATACTTTGGTACGAAAAGTGCAAATCAATCCCAGAACAACAGCAAAGGACCTTGTGAAGATGCTGGAGGAAACGGGTACAAAAGTATCTATATCCACAGTAAAACGAGTCCTATATCGACATAACCAGAAAGGCCACTCAGCAAGGAAGAAGCCACTGCTCCAAAACCACCATAAAAAAGCCAGACTACGGTTTGCAACTGCACATGGGGACAAAGATTGTACTTTTTAGAGAAATATCGTCTGGTCTGATGAAACAAAAATAGAACTGTTTGGCCATAATGACCATCGTTATGTTTGGAAGAAAAAGGGGGAGGCTTGCAAGCCGAAGGACACCATCCCAACGTGAAGCGCTGTCACACCCTGACCATAGTTTGCTTTGTATGTTTTGTTTGGTCAGGGTGTGATCTGAGTGGGCATTCTATGTTGGATGTCTAGTTTGTCTGTTTCTGTGTTTGGCCTGATATGGTTCTCAATCAGAGGCCGTTGTCTCTGATTGGGAGCCATATTTAGGTAGCCTGTTTTGTCATTGTGGGTTGTGGGTGATTGTCTATGTTAGTTGCTTGTGTCAGGACAGTTCTCATTATAGCTTCACGGTCGTTATTCGTTTATTGTTTTGTATAGTTTGTATTCAGTGTTCAGTGCTTTCTTTAATGAAAAAATCATGAACACATACCCCGCTGTATTTTGGTCCACTCCTTACGACGATCGTGACAAGCAAGGGGGTGGCAGCATCACGTTGTGGGGTGCTTTGCTGCAGGAGGGGCTGGTGCACTTCACAAAATAGATGGCAGGGAAAATGAGGTGGATATATTGAAGCAACATCTCAAGACATCAGTCAGGAGGTTAAAGCTTGGTTGCAAATGGGTATTCCAAATGAACAATGACCCCAAGCATACTTCCAAAGTTGTGGCAAAAAGGCTTAAGGACAACAAAGTCAAGGTATTGGAATGGCCATCACAAAGCCCTGACCTCAATCCTATAGAACATTTGTGGGCAGAAAAAGCATGTGCGAGCAATGAGGCTTACAAACCTGACTCGGTTACACCAGCTCTGTCAGGAGGAATGGGTCACAATTCACTTATTGTGGGAAACTTGTGGAACTCGTCCCGAAACATTTGACACAAGTTAAACAATTTAAAGGCAAAGCTACCAAATACTAATTGAGTGTATGTAAACGTCTGACCCACTGGGAATGTGATGAAAGAAATAAAAGCTGAAATAAAATAAATTCTCTACTATTGTTCTCGCATTTCACATTCTTAAAATGAAGTGGTGACTGACCTTAGACAGGGAATTTTTACTAGGATTAAATGTCAGGAATTGTGAAAAACTGAGTTTAAATGTATGTAAACTTCCAACTTCAACTGTGTATAAAGTGTCATAATGGGATGCAAACTCAAAATTGAATATTTCAACTCTATATCTGACATGGAACAGTTACCTTCTTTTCTTAAGACCATAACCATGTGTGTGAGGTGTACACTTTTGTTTCAAAGTAGATTTGTTAAAGACTACTAAGAAACACTCTGTAGCCCACTGCAGTAGAAGGTTAAAGCTTCAGTCCACTGGTAGTGTTTGGTAGGCCACACTACCTTAAATCCAAGTGTGTTTGTCCATGTACAGTATTTGTGCCTGCTTCCTGATATTCTACATTCTGTATTTTCTGTATGGTCTTCCTCTTGACATGGTTAATCAGCGCTCAAAGTGAAAACAGACTAATCTCATTTCAGCTCCAACCAAGCAGAGGGATCTCATCTTTCAGTTTCCTGTGCACTCACCCCTCCCCACTCTACCACTATAGCTCCCTATCTCTGTCTCGCCCATGCACTCTGACCTCTGACCTGTTTCTGTCATCACACTCGTCCAGTCCATTGACAGTGTCAACAGCTACTTCAGCTCAATACACTTCACGACCGTTCCCTTTCTGTTCTAAACGAAAGGGGCTAAAGGAAGGTCAGCTGTGTCTTAGTCCATGTGGAATGGCAGACAACTCTTGTTTGCATGAGAGTGTCAGGGAGTTTGGGTGAGCGTGTGTGTGTGTCCGACATTCCACTGGGGAGAAGATCCCATGGAAAACAGTACCAGGAGATAGTGCCGGCACTATCTCCATCTCCTCATCTCTCCCTACCTGAGCTGAGCCAGACAATAGACAGCCTGTCTGCAGCGCTGGTATGTGTGTTAGAGACACTGAGATAAAGCTTTACAAGTCTCTGCCTGTCTCTCTCTCACACTCTGCTGGCTTTAATAGGAGGCAGGGGGAGCACAGGGCTATTAGTTAAGTATACCACCCAGTGTGTGTGTGTGTGTGTGTGTGTGTGCCACCCAGAGCTAGGGAAGAAGTGTGCAAACAGCCTAAAGGGACTGGATGTCACTCCATTCACCACCAGTGAGGATGAAAAATGTATGTTTCTATCTCTGGCCTGCTTATTGCCACAGTGGAATCGCAGCAGGGTCGGTCTCTCTAAAATGCACACAAAACTCAAGTCTCGTTTCACATAAGAAGGGGTTAACAATCTCCTCCTACTGTTAAGTGAACAATCTTCTCTTCTACAAGGGATTAGTTTGACATGGACTAAGCTCAGAGTTTTAAACTCCGTTTGTAGCCTTAACATACAAATATACCAGATGCCTTTTGGCCACCTTGGCATACTGAAGAAGAAGGAGAGCGAAAAAATTATCCTTGTCCATCACTTCTGTCACGCTCGTACGGAGCAAGGTGGAGGAATGTGTGTGTGTGTGTGTGTGTGTGTGTGTGTGTGTGTGTGTGTGTGTGTGTGTGTGTGTGTGTGTGTGTGTGTGTGTGTGTGTGTGTGTGTGTGTGTGTGTGTGTGTGTGTGTGTGTGTGTGTGTGTGTGTGTCCATTTGTGTTTTCATGCGTGTTTGGAATGGTCGGATGTAGGGGCTCTGTTTGCCTCCGGGGCTGCTCTGTGAGTTAACCAGAAACACCAGGGCTTTCCTCTCATTTATTTTCACAGGTGCAGCTGATTTGGGGTAACCACCAGAGGCACGGGACAGACCTATTTACCCCACCAGCATGCCAAACACCAGGTCCCCCAAACCCCGTCACTCCCATTTGCCTCAATCCCACTTCCCTACTCCAACTGAACCCTTCACTACCCTTCCTGTCTGAAATCAACCTCTCACCTTACCGATTCTTCTCTTTTTCATTCTCCAAACCTAACTCCCTTCCCCAGTATTCCTCCTTCTCTCTCCTTGACTTCCCTTCCAAGGTTTCAATCCTATGACAACTCCTAGCTGCACCACGTCTCAGAGTATTACAGCCGGGCAAAGCTCATCTCATCCCACAGCACCTTGGACTGCTCTAGTCTCTGACTGATATGTGATACAGGACTCTCCCTCAGGAAGCTCCGCCATCCAACACCACAAACATTCACTCGGACAGTTCAGGACATGCCTTGCATGCCTTGCACTGACCACAGTAGACAGCAGGACATGCCTTGCACTGACCACAGTAGACCGCAGTACTGGCCACAGCACCTCCAAACATAACGCTAACTCTAGCTCACACTCCTATAATACTAATGACAGCCCAACTCCAGAGAGTTATGGATGCAATAGGTTTGATAGAGTTAGGTGATAATGTAGGGGTTGCAGTACTGGACCAGTGACAGATGTAATGTACCTTGGCTCTCATGGTTCTTTCTGTCTCCAGTTCCTCCTCCAGCTCCTCGATACGGACCTACAGAGAGCCGAGAGAGCATTGTCCTCATTACATGCATGTGCTAGCATTTCATAGAATCACTGTAACTTTGACAGATTTGAATAATTCCCATTGTCCCAGTAAACCTACATACTCTGCAGAAATACAATGTTTTGTCTGGGCAAATAAGAGGCACCACCCCGTTGTTGGCTTGCTATTTCAGGGCAGTAGGTTTGTGGTGAGAGATATTCTCATTCTCCGTATTTCTCCCTGGGTTGGTTCAGCATGCCAGTGGTTTTTTTTCTTCTTCACAGCAGGAATGTCAGCAGCAGTAGCCTCCATCATTATTTCTACTCTGACCCTCAGACTGAGTCTGCATGGGACTGGGCTTTCATATCAGGTCAGTCAGCTCAACAGAGAATATCAACTGTCATTTCACATTATCTTTAATTCATACATGGCTGCCCAACGGGTGGGACGACAGTAATGAAGGATTTCACTTCATGAAATGATCGGGTTCATGTTGCAATATTTGATTATATTATAATTGTTACTATAGCTGAATTATTTATTGCACTTTCATCATTAATATATGACATCTATGACATACAATTGTAGGCTATTATAGCGTCAGTATAGATGCAATGTCATGCAGCTTCTTATAACACTAATGGATCTCTAAGCACATTTCAGTTTTCCCAATATCATAACTCAATTCACTGACACAGGTTGTTTATGTCCTTTTGACACAAACATATTGCTAGAGTTTCTAAACATTGCAGTCTTCAGGCTCCAAGTCATGTCATGTTCTGTGGTATCTACAGCTCCATCTTGTCTCAGTGTCAGGAAGTGTGTCTAACATGTGCCGTATAGCCCCAGGACATCACATCCCATACACACACACACACACACACACACACACACACACACACACACACACACACAGCCAACTCTCTCACTACTAACCACAAAACGCAGAGACTTGGGGAAACACCAAACAAAGTTCCACACTCTACACACACAGGCAGGGTCATAACTTTCAATATCTCAATCACACTCCTTTTTTTTAACCCTTATTTTACTAGGTAAATTAACTGAGAACACATTTTCATGTACAGCAATGATCTGGGGAATAGTTACAGGAGAGAGGAAGAATGAGCCAATTGGAAGCTGGGGATTATTAGGTGACCATGAGGGCCAAATTGGGAATTTAGCCAAGACACCGGGTTTAACACCATACTCTCACAATAAGTGCCATGGGATCTTTAGTGACCACAGCGAGACAGGACACCCGTTTAACATTCCATCTGAAAGATGGCGTCCTACACAGGGCAATGTCCCCAACCACTGCCCAGGGGCATTGAGATATTTTTTTTAGATCAGAGGAAAGAGTGCCTCCTACTAACACCACTTCCAGCAGCATCTGGTCTCCCATCAAGGACAAACCTTACATAGCTTCAGAGGAAAGCTAGGAGTGGGATGCAGGGTGCTAACCTTCCCCAACCAGAAACTGTGGATTGATGGCAGCATTCGCGCAAAACTGAAAGCACGAACCATTGCTTTTAATCAGGGCAAGGCGACCAAAATCATGACCGAATACAAACAGTTTAGCTATTCCCTCCGCAAGGCAATCAAACCAGCTAAGCGTCAGTATAGAGACAAAATAGAGTTGCAATTCAACAGCTCAGACATGAGGTATGTGGCTGGGTCTACAGTCAATCACGGACTACAAAAAGAAAACCAGCCTCGTCGTGGGCCATGATGTCTTGCTCCCAGACAAACTAAATAACTTCTTTGCTCGCTTTGAGGACAATGCAGTCACACCGACACGGCCCGCTACCAAAACCTGCTGGCTCTCCTCTGTGGTCAACGTGAGTAAAACATTTTAACGTGTTAACCCTTGCAAGGCTGCCGACCCAGACGGCATCCCTAGCTGCACCCTCAGAGCATGCGCAGACCAGCTGGCTGGTGTGTTTACAGACATTCAATCAATCTTCATCCCAGTCTGCTGTTCCCACATGCTTCAAGAGGGCCACCATTGTTCCTGATCCCAAGAAAGCTAAGGTAACTGAGCTAAATGACTATCGCCCAGTAGCACTCACTTCCATCATCATGAAGTGCTTTGAGAGACTAGTCAAGCACCATATCCCCTCCACCCTACCTTACACCCTAGACCCACTCCAATTTGCTTACAGCCCCAGTAGGTCCACAGACGACGCAATCACAATCACACTGCATACTGCCCTAACCCATCTGGACAAGAGGAATACCTATGTAAGAATGCTGTTCATCGACTACAGCTCAGCATTTAACACCATAGTACCCTCCAAACTTGTCATTAAGGTCGAGACCCTGGGTCTCGACCCCACCCTGTGCAACTGGGTCCTGGACTTCCTGACGGGCCGCCCCCAGGTGGTGAGGGTAGGAAATAACATCTCCACCCCGCTTATCCTCAACACTGGGACCCCACAGGGTGCGTTCTCAGCCCTCTCCTGTTTTCCCTGTTCACCCATGACTGCGTGGCCATGCACGCCTCCAACTCAATCATCAAGTTTGCAGACGACACTACAGTGGTTGGCTTGATTACCAACAACAACGAGACGGCCTACAGGAAGGAGGTGAGGGCCATCGGAGTGTGGTGTCTGGAAAATAACCTCACACTCAATGTCAACAAAACAAAGGAGATGATCGTGGACTTCAGGAAACAGCAGAGGGCTCAGCCCCCTATCCACATCGACAGGACAGTAGTGGAGAAGGTGGAAAATTTTAAGTTCCTCGGTGTACACATCCCGGACAAACTGAAATGGTCCACCCACACAGACAGCGTAGTGAAGAAGGCGCAGCAGCGCCTCTTCAACCTCAGGAGGCTGAAGAAATTTGGCTTGTCACCAAAAACACTCACAAACTTTTACAGATGCACAATCGAGAGCATCCTGTCGGGCTGTATCACCGCCTGGTATGGCAACTGCTCCGCCCCCAACCGTAAGGCTCTCCAGAGGGTAGTGAGGTCTGCACAACGCATGAATGCGGGCAAACTACCTGCCCTCCAGGACACCTACACCACCCGATGTCACAGGAAGGCCATAAAGAACATCAAGGACAGCAACCACCCGAGCCACTGCCTGTTCACCTCACTATCATCCAGAAGGCGAGGTCAGTACAGGTGCATCAAAGCAGGGACCGAGAGACTGAAAAACAGCTTCTATCTCAAGGCCATCAGACTGTTAAACAGCCACCACTAACATTGAGTGGCTGCAGCCAAACATACTGACTCAAATCTCTAGACACTTTAATCATTAAAAATTGGATGTAATAAATGTATCACTAGTCACTTTAAACAATGCCACTTTATATAATGTTTACATACCCTACATTACTCACTGTACTTACTGTATACACTGTACTCTATACCATTTACTGCATCTTGCCTATGCCGTTCGGCCATCGCTCATCCATATATTTTTATGTACATATTCTTATTCATTCCTTTACACTTGTGTGTATAAGGTAGTTGTTGTGAAATTGTTAGATTACTTGTAAGATATTACACTGCATGGTCAGAACTAGAAGCACAAGCATTTCGCCTCACTCGCATTAACATTTGCTAACCATGTGTATGTGACAAATACAATTTGATTTGGTATGCTGCTGGCCCTAATCATCTCTAAGTCAAATGAGTTTTAGTGATGACAGTAAACCGGTATAATACATGCAAATATTTCAACAATAGTCTACAGGTAGCAAAACAACCAGGAGGCTAGTCCTTCAGATAACATCGGTATAACTTTAGCTAATAACGTTCAAGCATCCTATGAATGGCACAAGCCCACACAAACGTTCCAGAGCATGCACAAAGAAAGAGGAGAGGAGGATAAAAGAGAGCGAGCGAGCGAGAGAAAAGTGGTGTAGAAACTCACGTGCCAGCGCAGGACCTCAGCAGAGAGCACAGCCATGGTGAGGCAGCAGCAGCCCAACTGACTGACTGACTCTCCCCAACACTCTCTCTCTCACACACATACCGACACACACACATGCTGCTGCGCTCCACTCAGCCGAGCCGCTTCTCCTCCGGCATTCTACACTCCACACTTCCTGACACACACACACACACACAGAGAGTAGCAGAGCTCCCCGACTGCTCCATTTAATACCTTGTGTCTGTTTCTGTTACTTCTCCCCCGGTCAACTTTGCCTGAAACTGTTATCGCTAATATTTTGATACAATAATACTGCCCTGTAGAATAACAGTTTGTTGGACCACCTGTTTTTTTCCTTCTGAACATGCCTGGGAACTGCTGTACTGGCACACTATTGTGTTTTACCACAGTAGGTCCATTTCAGCATCATCGTATAAGCATAAGACACCGCAAAAGGAAACAAAACAGTTAGCCCATTATTACAGTGGACTTTTGGACGGTCTGATATCTGAAATTGCACTTACTTAAACTTTCCACATTAGGGGCTTTTTTTCCCCAGTGCAACTCTCCACCATTTTAAATTGAGCATAAATTGCAATCACATGTGAGTTGAGCCTGATGGCTCGGTGATTGTATCTGAGGGGGTATTCTATAGCGTGGGCAGCTATATCCTGTCAACCTCCCTCAGAGAGCCCTCCGAGAGGGGAACCAGACCAGAGGCTGAACGATTAGTCTCTCCTGGCACACGCCTACCACAGACCTGCTCCTGCATCAAACTAACCTCATTACAGACTCTACTGCTACCAATAGAACTCTCCATACTGTCCACGTACGTATGCTTTGATCATTTCAGACTCTAAGCTCTAAAAGTTCTGGAATAAGAACCCTTTGTTTTTTAAAAAAAAAAACACCTTCAGATGGAGCTGTAGCTACCATGGCAATGCCCTGGTGATTTCATTGACTGGAGCGATGGCCAGGTAATTCAAGGCTTTTACCTCATCAATCTCTATCTGGAACCTAAAAGGGTTCTTCAGCTGTCCCCATAGTAGAAGCCTTTGAATAACCCTTTTTGGTTGCAGGCAGAACCCTTTTGGTTCCATGTACAACCCTTTCCACCGAGAGTTCTATATGGAACCCAAAAGGGTTCTACCTGGAACCAAAAACGCTTACCCTATGGGGGATAGCCGAAGAACCATTTTGGAACCCTTTTTTCTAAGAGTGTAGCTGAGGACAGGAAGGTCAAAATCATATTATTAAAAACGATGTGCTCTGTGTACAGTACCCAGGTGGCTGAGGGCCTGGCTCCTGTCCTGTGTTACTTTTGCACATGTACTGGACATGCAAACCCACATCTGCTTTAAAGCAAAACAGAAAAATACTTGTCACAAACTAGTTCATGATGATTGACTTGACCTCTGACCTCACACAATGATCCCTTTTCAGTCCGCTAGAATTGCTTTATTATAAACACCATAAAACCAGCCATTAAACATCTCCCACCTCTGAGATGGAAGTGAATAGCATGCATCTGCTCGCCCCATTCTACAACTGCATTCATATCGTGTCTGCCAAAGCTGCTTTGAACTGTAGAGGAGTAGTGGGAGCTCCATCATCATAGGTCTTCACTAGCCAACTCTCCCCCACGTACACAATATAAATACAGAACATTGCACTGTCAAGTACACATGCTATTCAGAGCTATCACAAAGCTATTCAGAGCTATCTCTTTGAGCTACAACTCTCCTAAGAAGCAGCTGAAATGCATAACTGCTAACCCCAGCAGTACGTTGTGCTTTAACTGTACTGTAGGGGGGGAAGATAGCTACATCATAAATGAGATATCTCTTTGATTTTCTGTGAGCTACAATGCTGTCTTGGGAATCTTGATATATTCATGTGACCTTTATATTTAAACCACACACGAGTGGGCGAGCAATAATCTGGTCTTTTGTTCAGCGCTGGCCTGGCCTGGACACCTGCATCTTTATCTGTGGGAGGAGATGCTAAACATGATCCAAACACACACAGACACACAGACACACACACACACACACACACACACACACACAGGCTTCATTGATGGGATAATGCCAGGGCTACAGTAAATGTGAAAACATGACCACTCTCACCGACACACCGATCGTCTTTCAGTCCCTCGTTCACCCAGCAGACAGACAAAGACAGTCTTTATTCCTCTGTTCTTTCCCAACCTCTGGATAGAGGATCAAGGAACTGGAGTTATCCATGGATCTCAGGATGAGTTTACCTGATCTGCCCCTTTTTGCTTTTACCACTCTCTCTTTTTCCTCAATCTGTCGCTCTGTTTCTCTCTTGGTTTCTCTTTCCATCTCTGTCTTTCTTTCTCTCTGCATCTCTGTGTGTCTCTCTCTGTTTCTCTTCTTGCCTCTCTTTCCGTCCCTCTGTTTATCTGCAACTCCTTCAGTATCTCTCTCCATCTCATTCTTTTGCATGAAGGAACAGAGCCAGACAAAACACATGTTCATCTACAAGTTCCAGTGGCAGAGAGAGATAATCGTGTTGGAGCGACAGTATGCCACTGCGTGTCAACGTTGTTCCCGTAACCTTGTCTTCCGTGGGCCTTTTCATCATTTTGGGGTCGACAGGTAGTCTAGCGGTTAAGAGTGTTGAGCCAGTAACCGAAAGGTTGTTGGTCTGAATCCCTGAGCTGACAACATGAACAAAATCTGCCGACGCGCATTTAACCCTAATTGACCCTGTAAGTCACTCTGGAGAAGAGTGTCTGCAAAAATGTGATGCAATGACAACTGCAAATAGTACAATGAAACCAAACGTCCTGTTTAAAGTAATCATTTCAGCGTTATTACGTGTTCCTTCAGGCATTTATGCCAGACATAAGAACTGAATGACCTGAATGTTATTTTAGTTGCGTAGGCACTGTTGAATCAAAAAGAAATTGCAACCTCTTTCCCAATCATTGACATACTTCTGGACTGAATGTGGAAACACAACAAGCTGCAGGGCGCATCGTTTTTGTTGTGTGTCTCTTCTGAGGACATGAAGCCCATTTACATAGTGCAAAGTATCTGCAAATCAGACACTATAATGACTTATTTATAAAACATTATTTCACTAGGAAGGCTCTTGTGATTTTGAAGTGCATCTTTGCAAACCGTAACCTGAACGGAGAAATCAAAGAGCAATGTCTACACAGCATATATCCACAGAGAGTGAAGGAGTTAACTCTCTAAGAGAGAGTCCAGGCTATAGATGTTTATCAGTTCAGATGGAGGTTAACTCTCTAAGAGAGAGTCCAGGCTATAGATGTTTATCAGTTCAGATGGAGGTTAACTCTCTAAGAGAGAGTCCAGGCTATAGATGTTTATCAGTTCAGATGGAGGTTAACTCTCTATAAGAGAGGCCAGGCTATAGATGTTTATCAGTTCAGATGAAGGAGTTAACTCCCTATAAGAGAGGCCAGGCTATAGATGTTTATCAGTTCAGATGGAGGAGTTAACTCCCTATAAGAGAGGCCAGGCTATAGATGTTTATCAGTTCAGATGAAGGAGTTAACTCCCTATAAGAGAGGCCAGGCTATAGATGTTTATCAGTTCAGATGAAGGAGTTAACTCCCTATAAGAGAGGCCAGGCTATAGATGCTTGTCAGCTCAGATGGAGGATGTGTGTTTTTACCAGCTCCTCATTCTCCTGACAGGCAGGGGGCTGTGAAACCAGCCCACCAATCAGAGGACAGAACACAGCCGTGGTGCTGAAAAGTAGGAATGCAGATCCCTCCTTGACATCCCGACCGGGAGCAACCCCCTTCAATCTTACCCCTCAAATCCACCCCAACCCCCTCCCCCCCTCCCCTAATCTCCCCCCAGTCCTCCCACTCTCTCCGACACGTCTTAATGCCTCCCGACCCCTGACCCTACACCCCCTCTTCCAACTCAACCCATCACCCTCCCCCTCGCCACCTCACAATATGTCTCAATGCCTCCTACCCCTGACCCCAACTCCCTTTAAAGTCCTTCAAACCCACAACATTACCCCTCTCCCCTCCCACCCCTCAATATCTCCACTCAAGCACCCCTTCATATCCAGTCTGGGTCCAACCTGCAGCTCCTTGTTCCTCCTATGCAGGCTGATGTTTAGGGCCTCTTCTGCCTCCAGCTTGGTACTGGTGCTGGTTATCTCCACATCTCTCCTTGAGAAAGAGAGAGAGAATATATCAATATCATCATACCTTTTCCACAGTAAACTGCCCTGTGAGGGGACATGCTCAGCAGAGAGAATGAGTGGCAGACCTCGTTTGATCCTGGTGGTGCAACAAGGTGACTCACTCATTTGATTGGCGTTCACAAGTGAGAATAATATTGTGCAACGAGGATGAATGACTTCAAGGACCCCTCTTCCTTTGAAAATGAAAATGTTTTTTTTGTGAGAAACAGAGGTGTGTGAGTGAAAGAGAAGGAGGGAAGGAAAGGGGGGAAATTAATGAATGACATCTGACGTCAAGGCCTAGTTCTGTTTTGGTAATGAAAATGTTATTGCGTTTGTGTCCTGTATGTCACAGCTGGTTCTACTCTCCAGGTAAAGGTCAGAGAACACCTTCCTCCATTCAGCCTCATATTACTGAGAGGCACATACCAACAAGTTAGGACATTACTGAAACCCTGGCCCGAGGCCCTGAGCCCTTAAAATCTAGATAACGGTCCTCTGCACTACTGATATCATGTTATAACCTCCACCAGGCATCTGTTTTGCTGCAAGCCAGGGACATGCAATCCAAATGTCTGCAAGCAGCAAACCAAATACTGTTTCTGGACTGTTTTTTAATTTCTTGGATGTTGAACAGATATCATATGGCTGATATAGTATGCAGATGCAATTCCTTAGCAAAGACATCAGTTGACAACACCTGGACTGTCGGTCTGCCAATTTCCCTTGTTTTGGTTGAGGATAAGATGGGTATTTCAACAGACTATAACAGACTTTTCAACAGACCAGTCCCAACTCTATTGGGTCTATGAAAAA
Source organism: Oncorhynchus mykiss (assembly GCF_013265735.2). Classification (NCBI taxonomy): domain Eukaryota; kingdom Metazoa; phylum Chordata; class Actinopteri; order Salmoniformes; family Salmonidae; genus Oncorhynchus; species Oncorhynchus mykiss. The sequence continues at coordinate 7,554,854 of NC_048584.1, read as the reverse complement.
ACTAAGCCACTGCATTATATTTCTCTCTATAAATATCTCATATCTCTGTAACTCATTGTCTATAAGTTGTAATTGAACTCTTCAACTGTTCTTTTTTCAACGATTTGCCATTGTCTATAGCAGGGACGTCTAGCCCCACTAAAATATTAATTAGCCCCCCCTAAATAAATCAATATATCAGTCAATATGTTTTCTTTGTGAATCCTTTTTTTCGGCTGTTGATGCAGAGAATGCTGCACGCGCTAGTGACCGTTAGGCCTACTCGTAGCTAACATTTTGGTTAACGTTACCTACTTCTGTGGCTTGAGACTGCTTGCTAACAGTAAACGGACAGGAAAAGGCTCTGACAGGACGGATTCATGTAGATAGGCTACAATGTGAATTTGTGGTAAGTTGGAACAGAGGGCAAGAGAGTTCATTACTATAAACTTTGGTCATAATCAAAGCTTTGTTAACCAATACGTTTTTACGTTAGCTACCTAACGGTAACGTTAACTTATGTTGAATTTAAAAGACACCGTTATGTGGCGATGATATCTAATTAACGTTGTATTTCATGTAGTTTTGCTATCTGTGCCAGGCTATAAAATGAGACCGAGGACGTAACATCATGAACATATCTTTTCATACTCAATTTCTTTCATTCAGTAGGCCATTGCAAAACAATTATCAGTAGGTCATGTGTAGAAAAGGCGACAGTGTTGATCGCAGTGTTACTATATTATCCTCAATTTCTCAACTGCCGGCTAGCTAACAACTAATGTCAGCTGGATATATGGACATTTTTGAAGAGAGGCAATGCCAGCAGCTCTGCCGAGCTCAATCCGGTGAGAGATGAAGATTTTATCAGTTCAAACAAATTAAACTTAAACTGATTAATCACCTATTAAACCTTGAGTTATTATAAATATGAGTTTAATAACAATACACGTCAAAACATAGCAGACAAGAATGAGGGAAAGAAGCTGGAGGCTGAGGGAGCATGTCGAAGGTTAGTGACTCAAAAAAGCCAGTAGATGTTTAAGCTTTCAGTTAAATTTATACAGCATATGCCTTACTTTTGTTAGGCATAAATAAATGATTTTCATGACATCTTAAAATGGTCATGCAGAAAGAGAGGCTTCTGTGCAAGGCAGAGATCAACATGCGAGCTGTGTAAGTGAGAGAGAGCAAGCATGCCCAGAGAGAGAGGGACAAGAAACAGATCCAGAGAAATGAAGTAGACAAGCTGCTGCAGCAACTCCTTCCACAAATTAGAGCAATTTTGGTGACAAAGACACTGGGCCCAGACAAGTGAAGCTGAATAACTACCCACACGAAAGTTTTGGTACACAGAAAAGGGCATTTTAGCACTGCTGGTTTGAGAAATACAATTGTGTAGAGTAAAGTTTTCTGCTTTCCATGTAGAGTTTTTGGCAAAACCATTTACATTTGATTATTTTGTCAGTAATGGCTGCAAAAATTTGAAAAAAATCTTTGTCCATCTTCGGTAAACATGAGCTGGCACAAACACACAGAGACAGTGTTGTGGCAGAGCAAAGCTACCAAGCAACTAGCAATCATGGGAACATTGCTCAGATTTGAACATCTGCCCATGTTAGTGATATTGCAGAGAGAAGGGAGTATCTGTTACAGTCACCTCAATGTTAGGAAGACAGGGACTCTCTTTCCGTGCCAATGATGAATCTAGTGAAATAACAAATAGAGGGAACTTTCTTGAATGTATGGAGCTTTTGAAGGAGTTTGACCCTTTCCTGCAAAGGTACAACACTCGATCAAATGTGACGTATCTCTCTCCAGAATCTCAGAATGACATGATCGAATGCTGTGTTCAGGGATGGGCAGTCTGAACAGTTGGCTCTGTGTATTACGTATGTGACAGAGGGGACAGTTAAGGAGCGTTTACTAGCACTAGCAGAAATCAAGTCATTTGATACCCAATCAAAAGCAAATGAGTTGCAACAGCAGCTCCAAATGACAGGGGTAGCAGACCTAAAGTGTGTTGACCTATGATGGGGGTAGCAGACCTAAAGTGTGTTGACCCATGATGGGGGTAGCAGGCCTAAAGTGTGTTGACCTATGATGGGGGTAGCAGACCTAAAGTGTGTTGACCTATGATGGGGGTAGCAGACCTAAAGTGTGTTGACCTATGATGGGGGTAGCAGGCCTAAGGTGTGTTGACCTATGATGGGGGTAGCAGACCTAAAGTGTGTTGACCTATGATGGGGGTAGCAGGCCTAAAGTGTGTTGACATATGATGGGGGTAGCAGGCCTAAAGTGTGTTGACCTATGATGGGGGTAGCAGACCTAAAGTGTGTTGACCTATGATGGGGGTAGCAGGCCTAAAGTGCGTTGACCTATGATGGAGGTAACAGGCCTAAAGTGTGTTGACCTATGGTGGGGGTAGCAGGCCTAAAGTGCGTTGACCTATGGTGGGGGTAGCAGGCCTAAAGTGCGTTGACCTATGATGGGGGTAGCAGGCCTAAAGTGTGTTGACCACCTAAAGTGTGTTGACCTATGATGGAGGTAGCAGGCCTAAAGTGTGTTGACCTATGATGGAGGTAGCAGGCCTAAAGTGTGTTGACCTATGATGGTGCAGCTGTCATGAGTGGGTCCAAAGGAGGTGTGCAAGCACATTTCAGAGTGCTGCATCCGGAGGCAGTATATGTACATTGCTATGCTCATGAGCATAATTTGGTGTCGTGTCATACTTGCAGGGCTATTCCGGAGGCTGCTGAGTTTTTCAGTTTCTTGGAGAATGTGTATTCGTTTTTCAATACATCCCTAGTTAACACCACAAGTTCAAAGAAGCTCAGTCCAAACTTGTAATAGCATCAGCTGAACTTGAACAGCTCTCAAACACTCACTGGGCATGCCAGCTGCGGTCCATTAATGCAGTCTTGGACACTAACTGCTATTTTTGATTGTCTATCTGCCATTGGATCCCCCATGGCTGTCGGTCTGAGAGCAAAGCTTCATCAGTTCTCCACCGTGTGTTTGCTACTGATGTTTCAGTCTCTTCTTTCTGTAACTGAGGGACGACAAGTTCCTCCAGAAAGAGACTGTAGACCTGGCAGAAGCTTGTTTCGGCAAACAAGCTGTATGTGACACACAAAGTCAAACGCACAGATGCATTTGCCACAGAACTTGATGACAGAACCAAAGCAGATCCAGGCAGATCCATCAAGAAAGCGCAAACAAAGGAAAATGGGAGATTTTGTGGTGGAGACCTCCTTGGGTTTAGGCACAGAATTGTCATGTTCCCAAACAATGAAAACAGAGTTATTGCTCCCCTGCTTGGACAGGATGGTTTGTGAGCTTGACCAGTGATGCTCTACTGCAGATACAGGTCTGCTCAAAGGCAGACAGGCATGCAGCCCCAACTCAAAAAGCTTCCTAGATACATCATGCTGAACTGAGTTTGCCAAGCACTACGGTATTGATGTTAAAACACAAGAGATGTTGGTAGCCAGAAACTTTCTTGCCTTTTAAAGAGAGGCTGGACGTTCTCCCAAAGATGTACTTGCTGTGCATAACCTCCTGGATGATGATGTGTTTCCTTCTCTGAAGGAAATCATTCAGGTTTCCCTCACAGTTCCTGTGAGCAGCTGCTCCTGTGAAAGGTCATTTAGTGCACTGTGCCGGCTGTACTCCTGGTTGCGTAAGACAATGGGTCAGAAAAGGCTTGCAAGTCTTGCAGCCATGTCTATTGAGGGTGAAGTGCTTGGGTCACTAAGCCACAATAGTGTCATTGACCAATTTGCAACCTTTAAAAATAGGAGGTACACTTTGATGCATCCAACCACAAAATAAGCAGCAAAAGAGGGAAGCTGGAGGAGCAGTTCTGTAACAAAGTTTGTAATATTTGTTTGGGATCTTCCATGTGTCTGAATTATTGGGTTCATTTTGAGCAACAATTAACAAAAGGGTGAAACTTAAATTAAAAAAAAAAATCTAATGGTATAATATGACCTGCATGTCTACTCACTCACTCACTCACTCACTCACTCACTCACTCATTCACTCACTCACTCACTCACTCTCACACAAAATAAAATCCCAAAAGTATTTTGGCTACATAGTACAGCCATTTTTGTGCCTTTTGTTGGTGTTGGATGGATGGGGACAGAGTGGACTTTAATTTCTTAATTTGGATAGAATTTAAGTAAGTCATATTAGATCAGTGTCTAACACAAACTATCAGACAGGTATACTTTTAGCCAACCTTGACCAAAAATAACTGTATTTTAATAGATTTCACACCCGTTGTTACTCTAAACACACATTGAGAAAATACGTTTTGGGGGCTTTAACTCCTGGGGGAGTATGCCCAGACCCCCCTAAAATGGGCTTAGCCCCCCTATCTATGAATCTCTAGTGATGTCCCTGGTCTATAACCCACTTCTTGACTTGTAAACTGTTATTAAGCATCTATAACCGATTTAACTGAGTGCCTATAACTGGCTTATTGTGCTTATAACTGGTGTATGAAGCGTGTATATAATCTACTTCTTCATGAGTTCCTCCAGGCTGCTCCTCATCCTCTCCATCTCAGTGAGGCTCTCCAGAGTGGACCTGCTGTCTCCCTCCAGCTTCCTCCTGCCTTTCTCCAGCTCCCCACGCTGATGCCGCTCCTGCTCTAACAGGTACTCCAACTGAGTGAGAGTGAGAGCGAGAGAATAACAATATAAGTTTTAAAGGTTCTGGGCTTCAACGGAGGGGACAGCATAACCGTTCATCATCATCCGAAAAACATCATAGAGGCGTAACGTTCTTTGATCATATGTTACAATGATACTGTACCAATACCATAAAGCTAGACACTACTGAAGTCAAATTTAGCGTATCTCCCCCAAATACACTTACATCTTCCGCCTGCACCTGTAACTTTGCCCTCTCTTTGGTCAGGAGGTTCACCTTTTCCTCCTCGCTCTGCAGATCCTCAATGGCTTGCTGCATACAGGGATGAAACAAAATGGCTGAGTCTGGCCCACAGATGTAGCTTAAATCTTTAATCCCCTATTGGGATTGCGTGCATCTGTCAGCCATATTGGATCTGAGGAGCCATGATGAGTTCATTTGGGTTGTTCAAGGGAATGCCAAGAGTGAGTCCTCTCTCTCCAACATCGATAACAGAAGACGGACACAAACTCATTGGGGTGACATGATGTATGTAACCCTACCATAACATCTGACCCTGTGACTGTATCCCTCATAACATTTTAGGAGCTTTGAGCCATTTCCATTCCCACTTCTCACACTACTTGAATTGCTAAACTGTAACTTCCAGACATCTTCCATCACGCTGGACATGTATAATAAGCAGTCCGTGTACTGTAGGATAATGGCTCAGATTCTAAATGACTTTAACAGATTATATAGGATATCAAGCTGCTACTGTTGGTTACAGCATCTGGTATGCATTGCTGTACTGGGGTTCCTATAGCTGCAAGTATAGGGCATGATGGATGGAAGGAGAGAAAGACAAGGAGAGAGGGAGAAAGAGAGGGCGAGAGAGAGAAAATCCACACAAGACACACACGCACACACATGCACATGCATACATGCTCTTTATAGTGAGAGTGATATGCATTTCTGCAAACCCTTTCATAATCTCCCTTCCTGTTAGACCCAGGGTCGACCTTTCACATTTCACCCTGACCTCACTTTATGACCCCTGGGGACAGTGTGTTCTCACCATTGGCTGAGCTCCACCAGGTGTTAGTACTGGGTGAGGAGAGGTCAGTCAGTTCTCACCTGGCTGAGCTCCACCAGGTGTTCTTTCTCCTTCTGAAGCTTTTGGACAGCTTCCTCTCTCTGGGACAGCTCCTCTGAAAGCTTCCTGACTGAGCCGTCTGAAAACTGGAGGATGAGGGGGAGAGAAAGAGGAAATTAAAATCATCTGATATCATAAAACATATCCCATTGTATTTGTTACTTATCTTCCCCAGACATGTTGCTAAATGGAGAAAAATAATAAACCTTCGAAAATATCAAACGAGTATAAATCTGTCTGTACAAAGAACACCACAGTGCATGTTTTAATCTGGAAGTAATTTGACCCTTAGACAATGTGTTTTCTACTGATACAATAACCGTGATGAGGGTTTGGGAAAACAGTTGCATTAGTCAATGGCTTTGCAGCCAAACCATAAAACAATTATCCCTTCGATGACCAAACAGATTCCATTACTCTCAATCTGTTCTTCATGAACATCAAAGTGGAACATGCATGTAGCATTCTGGTCCCACTTTGGCCATCAGGTTCTAATGAACCAGGGGAACAGTTTGGGACTGTCGGGACTTTAAAATACAGATAAATAAATCAGAAGGAATTGAGGAGAGGGAAGTGATTTAGTTTAGAGGAAAGTGTTTATACCTCATTATAAACAGGGTAGTTTGGATGCTGATTGGCTAAAAGCCGTGGTATATCAGACAATATAGCACACCCCCTCGGGACTTATTGCTGAATTATGTATACCTTTTATATGAAGTTGCAAGTGTTGCAAATATTTTATGACAAATACCATAGAAATGATAAGTGTACAATAAAAATGTAAAAGTGTCAATCCCAATAGCCAATCCTTGTAGTTTATTTCATTTTCCTTTGATAAAAAAACACCCATATCTATAGTACTACAACTGTTATGACATCAAGACCGACCACTTACTAGGTGTGAAAGCACGGTGCCAATAGCTCCACCATGCAGGTCTAGTCTTGTAGATCCCAGTGTGCTGCATCCATATTGAAACAACCTTGTTTTCTACTGTACATGTCAGGAAACCCACATGAGCCAACAAAAGATTCACATAGTTCAAGGATTTGACACCATTATTCTTTGTTTCTCAAAAACCCCTCTCATGCCAAATACACTTGGAGTACCATATTGATTGCCTAGGTAAAACGGACTAATTTGACAAAGTCCAAGTCAAAGGAATTCAACTCTCTCCCATCATAGACAACCAATGCTGTGAGTACAGTGCATTCTATGAAGCATTCCTGAGTAAAGATACCATCTAAATCCTTCCATAAACCTCAATGAAATAGCTAAAGCTCTGAGGGGGTTGTAAAAGTATATGTTAACACCCCCTCTATTTACCTCTGTCTGTACATGTAGTAGTCACACTAGTTTAACATTTAGATATTTACAATATAGTCACTCTCCAGGGACTATTCAAGTGATAAAAAAGGAGGACAGAAAAGGCATAAAATTCAATACTGAAAGCCAGAGGAAAACAGATGAAGCAGAGAGGTAAAGTAAAACTAGAAGCGTGTCAGTATAGTGCAGACCTGTTCAGGAGTCCCAAATCAAGGACATTCTCTTGTTTAAATAATATCTCTCTCCGCTCCGGTTTAGTGCATTTGGTGCTAAGCCATAGAGAATGCATAAGGAGTCGGTTGTAGCCTACCTGTTTGTCTCTCTCGGTGGTAGTCAGAGCACTCTCCAGTTCCTCCAGGTCCCGTCTGAGGCTGCTGTTCTCTGCCTCCAGCCTCTCTCTGTGGTGGGCCAGCTGGGTCGAGCACGCCTCCTCCTCCTCCAGGCGCTCAGATAGGCCAGACAGCTGCAGCTCCAGCCCACGCTGGGCCTTCTCCAGCTGGGCACAACGGTGATCTGACGCCTGGGCACACTCCTGCTCCTGAAGAGGTGGAGAAGAAGACAGGGATGAAGCACAGAGGGTCAGGAGGTGAGTATGGGAGGAGGAGATGGAGCATGAACAGGAGGAGGGAGGCCTCAGGGTTGAGGGGTGAAACGGTGAGACAACGTAAAAGTGGTGGAATGTGAAGGAAAAGAAGAGAGAGGACAGTAGGGTAAATCATTTAGCTTACATAGAGAGACGATCATATCCCAGACACACAGATGTAAAACCAGCAGAATGCCTTGCATCAAGAGTACTCCCAAGTAGCGAGACATTTATCCTCCCTTTCCCAACCCTCTCTCCAATATATAGTGGGAAACCATCCTCTCAGTGACGCCTCGAGAGAAAGAAACACACTGGCTTGATAAGCCAGTTTTACAATAACACAAACAGCTGTCCCGAACAGGACAGATTTAAAAGTCTGTCTTATTTGGCGCCTGGTTGAGTGTGTCAGCTATTTTCTAATGTACCAGTCATCATGGTCAAGGCATTTGGAATGAGGCTGAACTGCATACCCAAATATGTGTCCATTTGCAAATGTATCATTGACCACATGTTCCATCTGAATATGTTTATATAAATGTGTTTGTGCTGTGCTCTTTCTTCATAATCTCTACTTTATCTACCCAGCTAGTGAGTTACGTCAAAAAAAAATATTTTCCAAAACATAATTGGCACTCTCTTTTCCCAACCCTCAATACAGATTATCCAAAAGGTTGGCTGGTGTGTTAAGATAAATCACTGTCTCAAAATTACCAGATGATGTGATGATACTGTAAAAAAAAGTTAACAGTACAGACACACATGTACAGACACACATGTAAACACATCTATTCTCTCACTCACTCACTCACTCACTCACTCACTCACTCACTCACTCACTCACTCACTCACTCACTCACTCACACACACACACACACACACACACACACCCTCCAACCCAACACACCAGTATACCCACAATAGTCAGTCTCTGTTCCAATGCAGTACTAAAGCTATCCCAGTCCAGTTCCTCTGGTTCAGGATCCACCTGCAGCCCGTTGGTTTCTTCCGAGTCAGAGAGGGGGTGGCCACGTCCCTGGCCCCGCTCCACAGACATCACCTTAACCCGACGCCTGTCAATCAACCTGTCAATTGACCTGTCAACACTCTCTACCTACCGCAACTCAACAGTAACCTAACACCCTTACACAGTCCCTGTACTGCACCTGTATCAACTGCACCTCCTTAATAGGCCAGGTAGACTTATAGGTTGTAAATAAAGTTCCATGTAACACCTCTACCCTCTGCTTTTCTCTCCCTGTGATTGGTTAGCGGAGGTTCAGGAGGGTTCACTGTAGAAGAGAAGGTACTAATTCATGATTTGGTCACCACGGTAACTCCACTCAGCATGCTGCGAACAGTCAGTCTCCTTTCTCTCTCCCTATAGCCCACTGTTTAGCGCCGCACACCTGCAGCGGTATGCCCTTAATCTCTTTCTTTCTCTCTTTCTCTGTCTCTCTCTATCAATCTCTCTTTCTTTCTCTCTCGCTTTCTCTCTCTCTCTCTACTATTTGTTCGGTTGCTTTCTCTTTTTTTTCCTGCTCAATCAAATACTTTTCTCCTCTTTAATTTCAGTCTGTTGGTACTTGCTACTGTAATCCACACATTCCTCCTCTGCTCTCCTCAATTCTTTCTTCGCCTACAGTCCCCCAGAGTAGAAAACAAGCCCACTTCTCTGTGTCCAGTCCTCCGCTACTGTACTGCTCTCACACCGCAACAACAGCCTCTCCTCCTTTCCTCCCCCTCTGCTCCTTCGTTCCCTTCACCTCACCACTCCTGAAACAGGTGTCTCTCTCTCCCCAGTGGCAGAGGATCCAAAGGATTCCTGGAGGGACTGTAGGAAGGTGTAGGATGGCAAGTCATGTGAATGGCTCTAAGTTATCCTCTTCAGTCTGTTGGTAACACAACCCTTACACTATCAAAGCAGTCAACTAAACAACACAAAGAGACGAAAACAAGGGCAGTGTCGCAAGTACGACTTTTTTTCTCTCTCTTCTCTCTCTCTGTTAAAATTAACAGCATAAAGACCTTATGTGCCCACCACGCCCACATAGTTTCTACAATGCCAGGGCATTCATCTAGACAGGGACACAAAGGCCATATTGTGCCTTAGGTTCAAGTGCAGCGGATTTTCTTGAATGAACCAGCAGACGAAGCGTAGAGACTAGGCTAGACTGAGCATACCCACTGGGCACAGATGTCAATTCAACGTCTATTCCACGCTGGTTCAACGTAATTTCATTGAAATGACATGAAAATAACGTTTATTCAACCGGTGTGTCCCCAGTGGGTACTCACTATCTGTAATGGTGTACCGAAGATAACAGAAGTGATTTTACATCAGTGCTTCATTAAAAACCTCTCTAGGGTATGTGGGACGCTAGCGTCCCACCTGGCCAACATCCAGTGAGATTGCAGAGCGCCAAATTCAAATACAGAAATACTTATTATAAAAATTCTGAAAATATACAACTATTTTACATAGGTTTAAAGATTAACTTCTTGTGATTCAAAAATACTTTACGCCGAAAGCATACCGTACAATTATTTGAGAACATCGCCCATTAGACAAATCATTACAAACAGTAATCAGCCAAGTAGAAGAGTTACACAAGTCAGAAATAGAGAGAGAATGAATCACTTACCTTTGATGATCTTCATATGTTTGCCATTCATTTATTCAATAAATGTTCCTTTTGTTCGATAAAGTCTCTCTTTATATCCAGAAACCTCAGTTTTGTTCGCGGTTTTCTTCAGTAATCCACAGGCTCAAACGCAGTCACAACAGGCAGACCAAAAAAATCCAAATTGTATCTGTAAAGTTCATAGAAACATGTCAAACGATGCTTATATTCATTCCTCAAGCTGTTTTTAGCCTAAATAATCAATAATATTTGAACCGGACAATAACGTTGTCAATATAAAAGGTAAACAAGAAAGGCGCACTCTCGGTCACGCGCATGAAAAAGCTTGACGCGGCAGAGTCCACTCATTCAGACTGCTCTTACTCCCTCATTTTTCAGAATACAAGCCTGAAACAATTTCTAAAGACTGTTGACATCTAGTGGAAGGCATAGGAACTGCAATTTGAGTCCTAAGTCAATGGATACTGTAATGGCACTGAGTAGAAAACTACAAAAAGAAAAAAATCCTACTTCCTGAATGGATTTTTTTCCGGTTTTCGCCTGCCAAATCAGTTCTGTTATACTCACAGACACTATTTAACAGTTTTGGAAACTTTTATGTTTTCTATCCAAATCTACCAATTATATGTATATCCTATCTTCTGGGTCTGAGTAGAAGGCAGTTTAATTTGGGCACGCTTTTTATCCAAAATTCCAAATGCTGCCCCCTACCCCAGAGAAGTTAAGTAGTTAGTATTGAGGGTTATCGTAAAAACAAACTAACCAGGTGAAACTGAAAGCATTCTTGTTATGGTTTTGATTTAACATCCCTTCTTAACAGGACATAAGCTTTTAAAGTAGAAGCTTATACTTGACCACCACATGAGCATGAGTTATGTAGACTGTGTGACAGACCAAGTCAAACAGTTTACTGCATTGATCATTTTTGAACGGAGTGTTTGAAGGTTACTATGAAAGAATCGTTTGGCACCAACAACCAAACCTCATAAATAACCCTTCTGAATTTCTCAAAAACTAAAGCATGCAGTGAATCTTAAAAACTTGACCACTGACTGAGCGTAAACAATGTGAGGGAGGGCAAGTATGCTACAAATGCCTCATCCAACCATGGCAAGCTTCCATCCATCTGCAGAAAAAACACTGAAACAAAACATCTTCTCAGAAGATTGCTGAATTTTCAACATTATGTTAAGAGTTCTGCTGTGGACAGAACAGAGGAACCCGTTCATGTCTGCATAAAAGCCTGCAGTAACACCCATATGAACTACACACACCAGAGACACTCAGCATGCCCAGACAGTGTTCAAGCACCACTCACATCCAACACTAACACTGATCTTTTGTAGCAGATAACATGGATGCCAAGTATGGATATGTACTCAGATGGATTTGGGTTGAAGGAATCTGAGGGATTCTCTTCTGTCAGAGGAAGACACGTGTGTGTGTGTGTCATCAATGACTGTCATTTGATTGTTCTGACCAAGCAACTGCTATTCCATTTCACATCATGGTTCCGTAGTTAGTTGTTTAAAAGTTGTAATACAGCTTCTATGAACTGACGCTGATGTAATATTATGTTGCACTCTGCATTTCATTCAACTTTTGGTTGGAGTGATAGTCTTATCTTCCATATAGGCAAGGCTATAAGACTAAGCTACAGTAAGGAACTCACAGGTGCAGAAGTATACTGAGGACACAGAAGCCATTATGAAAGCTTTCTGGAAAGCCCCTATGGATGTGGAAGATTATGAAGGTAAAGTTTATGTCCCTAGACAGGATAATATCCAGCTATTTCAAACAGCTTCCTTGCCAAACTGCATCATTCTTCCCCCTCCAGAGAGAGAGAGAGAAGACTAGAGAGATCTATGTCTATTAGATTACAGGAAAATCGGAATCTAACCACATTAGATAGTGAGTGGGTGCTGCCTTCCAGGGTTTCTATGGCAGAATAGAGAGTTGAAATTGAAGAGGTGGAAAGTTCAACCAACAGCCTCTGGTTGTTTTCACAATCAAACACTGCTGACATGAAATTGGATGATTAAAAAAAATATTAAAAAGCATATCCAAACACTCACATATCTGATCCCTTGGGCACCACCTTGGCTGGATACCTCTAAAACCCTGTCTTACTCGCTCATCTTTCTCTCTTTTTCAACCTCTCTTCTGCCTGTCTCTCTCCCTCCCTCACTGTCACTCTCCACACAGTTGAAAACAGTCCAGACCCTCTTTACCCTTTTCATCACTCTCCTTCTCTTTCTCTACCCACTCCAACACACATTTGCAGTCCTTTCCTTGGGCCCCAGTACCTCTAAAACCATCCCAGACCCTCTGTACCCTCTCCTTTACACACACACACACACACACACACACACACACACACACACACACACACACACACACAGTACATCTAAACCAGTCCAGACAGTGCGGAGACTACTGTTACTAGAGCATCTGGATAGCTCTGGAAAACTACTCCACATTTATTTACCATTAGCCGTAATTGAAGGGTAAACCGAGCACTTTTCTCTGTTTATGTATCTTTGAAGCACTACCATTTCATTAGGCTAACTTTTACTGGGGGAGCTAAATTAGATTTTTTTTGTCTAATGTTCCCATACATTGTTGCCTATAGAGTTGAAACAGAGACACTATGTTAACTAATGAGAAAGATAATGCATGATGTAAAAAATAACACACACACACACACACAAACACACTTGCACGCACGCACACACACTAAGAAGAAGGAATACATAATTTCCTGATGACAGAGAAAGCTGGGAGGTGGTGTCCCTCTGAGCCCCCCCAGAACTCCGACCAGCTCCGACATCAGAAAACTACGGGATAATGAAGAAAGGGACAAACTTCCCTCGAAAACTGGGAAGTGCTCCTTAAGCAGGAGAAGTCGATGCTTCTAAAGGGAAATCCAAAATAACCTGCGTGTGAACGGTCAGCCATGAGGCAAAAGTTACGACTTCAAGATTCCAAATTACACTTCAATATGTCAAATTCAGACGGTGATAAAATGTGTGTGAAGAGAGCTGCAGTGGTACTTTTTAACTCCACAAAGTGTTCCATTGGAGCAGGCTGAAGGGCGGCCTGACGGGTCTGCTAAGGAAATCAGCACCAGTAATGGCCAAATCCCCTGGGCTGGATTGGAGCTTTCTTTGAAACCACTGGCAATACCACCAAATACACTCTCTCTCCCTCTCTCTCCTTTCCACTCACACTAAATCATTTGCCCTGGTGGGTCTTGTCTTTTCTACAACTTCTCTAGCCTGGTCCCAGATCAGTATGTGCTTTAGCCAACATATCTAACTGTTGTTATATAATGGCAGATCTGTACTTATCTGGGACGAGGCTACAACTTCTCCTCTGCAAGTCAGAACCAGAACAGCCGCAGTAGCCTAATACGTGTAGTGCTAAGTAAGTGCCAACCTGTCTATCTACTGCCTTCTTGACACAGATCTCTCTTGATGAACCGTTTTTTAATCTCATCTGGATCACCTGGATGAATAACTCAAAAAGTGATAGCTTATCCTATCATTCTGCCACCCTTCTTTTCAATGGAAGGGAGCATGTCTATCAGAGAGTTCTCCGAGCAGTTAACCACTCAATCACTGTACTGCCTGAGGCCACAGAGCTGTACAACGCCTGTTATTGGCTCTGAGAGAATCACAATAAAAACGCACAACATCTCTATCTTCTCTCTACAGTAAAACAATGTGCTGGAATAAAAACTGACACCGAGAGACAGTATCATTAAAACAAGCTGGTACTGTCTGGCTCTTACTTTCTCCCTCTTTCCATCCCCCCCCCCCCCCCCCCTCTCTTTCTCCAGAGAAGTATCATTATATAGTGAGTACTATTCGCTGGCGGTTGAAGTAATAACTACGTTCAGAATCCCTTATCATGCACAAATTTGCCCTTGCCGACACATCCCATCCATGCCATTTGTCACGTGACGAAGCTCAATGGAAACCAGATCGACTAACAACACAATGAACGACTGTCAACGTCAGAAAAAGTTGTGTACACAACACATGGCAAAGAGAGAGAAACCGAGGGAAGGAGAGAGAGAAACAGATGGACAGAGATGCAGACAGAGAGAGAAACAGAGGGAGAAAGGACAACAGACAGAGAATTGGGTGAAGGTAAGGGGGACTTAGAGAAAACAGACGTTTAGTAAATGGAGACTTACAGCTCTGTATTTAGTGGCCAACTCATTCTTGTCCTTCCCGAGTTGTGTGTTCTGTTCCTCCAGCTCTTGGACCCTGGCTAGCAGACGGTCGCTCTGCTCTATAGCCCTCCTCAGCTCCTCTCTCTCCCTCATCCCTGCCTCCTGGGTCTGAGTCTGAGCTTGAGTACACTGCTGCAGCGACAGAGACCCAACCTGCAGCAATACACACACACACACAGAGACAACGCTCCTTTAGCTGGCTGGCTGGCTCTCGCTGCTGTCTGGAGACTGGACTGCTCCCCCATCCTACACGCACACACACACCTCTCTCTCTCTCCAGATGGGGCCTTCTCCTGGCCCACTCTCTTTAAAACAATATAAAATGTCCTCCTGTGGGCTGCGGCTGCTGCTCCCCTGCTGAACCAAAGACCTCTGGACTCAGAAAGGAAAGCAAATACCTCAATACTGCTGCTGCTGCTGTCGTCGCAGTGTCATCTAACAGCTCTGATATTGACAGGTGAGAAAGAGGAGAGAGCTGGGCTTATGGAAACGTACACAGAGCTATAGTGTGCGGAGAGAGATAACATCTGTTCATGTTATCATACTTTAACATGTACGTGGAGGAGAATCCATCAGAATAGAGCACAGTGATTCTTAAATCGTAGCTAGATCCGTCAGACATTTACACGAACACCTGATTCTGTTGTCTGTCAATGAATCAATTGATATCGTCCCAGAGGGAATTTTACTGTAATTCTCTGGAAACCCTTCCAGACCATTCCATATATTGTCCTATACAATATCTCCAGCTGTTCCTGTCACTCTAGGAGTTTCATCCTCACGTACAGTACAGTGCATTCCAGGAAGTGAGCTGTACCTGGCACGCAAGGGTAAGAGGTTAGAGGTCAGACAGCTGGTGAGCTGCTTAGTGGAGACAGATGGAGATGACAGAATGGTAATAATATCTTTACATGTTTACCAAGTACCAGCCCTTTCTTTGTCCATGCGTCTCTCTCATCAGCACCATACAGCCTCTGACCGTAACACATCCCCTACACCAGTCCATGGGTTTTCTTTAGCTAAACAGTCCTCTATCAAAGGTTGAGCCCCCTGACAAGTTATCACAAACATACAATAACACTCTCAGTGGAATGCAGCCTGCCATGAGAAAATTGGGCCTGCTTCTCTAAATCAAACGTGTTTTCTTTCAAATACTTTAGGTGCACTTGATTGAGCTTGGCAACTTGCCTCGAACAACAGAGCCAATGGAATTGTCCCAAAAAGTGCACATCAGGCCACCTGGCACACCAGACAATTAAGCTAAATCAAGTTATCGAAAGAAAACAAATAGTATTTTGACCTGCAGGTCTGAGTCCCTGGAACGTTCCAAAGGGAATCGAGGTGAATCGGAGGGAACAACCAGAGGTTTAGGAACTAGCTCTCTCAGTCCAGTGTATAGTCAGCCCTCTCTGCTAGAGAGTCTTTACAGCCAACCGAAGTACAGTGGCAGAGAAGGTGTAGTGCGGTCACCAGGTTCGCCGTCTCATTCATCTGCACTGCTCCGGGAAGGGAAAATGCCACTCTTGGAGGACGGTAAATGCTAATACATGTGATTTAAAGTCATGTGATATACTGTCAAACTAAAGGCTAGATGGGTTATTTGAATCAGATGTGCTGGGTGCACACACTGCAGCCCCTGGTTTGAATCACATCCGGTTGTGATTGGGAGTCCCATAGGGCGGCGCACAACTGGCCCAGCATTGTCCGGGTTTGTCCGGTGTAGGCCGTCATTGTCAATAAGAATTTGTTCTTAATTGACTTGCCTAGTTAAATAAAAAATGTATTGTACTGGTGACTGAACCAGCCTAAAACTGTGTCTCAAATGCCACCCCAAAAGTAGTGCACTAGGGAATAGGGTGCCACTTGGGATGTACATCATGCCTGGTATTGTATTTGTGTGATAAACTAAGCCAGACGATCAATGCGTTCTCGTGCATACTTGATCTCTGGAACAGCACTTCATATGAAGGTACAGAAACCTCCATATTTGAAGTATTCTACATGGCACTGAAGTGCGCTTGGCATGTAACCTTGGCCTACATGCTGTCCAGAACAATGAGAAGTCTCACAGCAATCATTTAGACTTTTACTGTGCACCAGGGCAAATCAATCTTCTCTTATTTTCTCTCTTTAGCTAACAAGAATCTACAAGCAATTCTGGCTTGAGTACAAAAGCATAAATTTGTAGTTTCCTTGTGTGGAAAAACAGATGTGAACAAATTTTCCACAGCTCGATCTAAAGAAGTTTGAAAAGGAAAGCTGTGTAAAATCCACACACACACACACACACACACACACAGAGCAATAGAAAACCTGTCGCAGCTTGAGCCAAGGTATCTGTGTCACTGGAAAAGAGCTGTCATTAGCCCAACTCTAACCCTAACCTCAACAAAGGGTTTACCTCTTCAAACTCATGTACAGTTTGTCAACTAACAATGACAGGGAAACATTAAGTGTCTGTGGGCATTCGCCTTGTTGTCCAAATATGATTTAAGATGTGTGTTTTTAACCAACATTGAGGATATACACACTGAGACACACCTGAACTTCCCTTGGCTACAGTCAGGTGAATAGACCGTATTTTACTTGTCAGGGCTGGATTTATCGTCGCACTTAACATCATTCTGCACATTAGCTCCATAGCCCTCAGTACTGCTAAGCACGGGGAAGATATTTAAAGTGACACATCAATGGTTCACCTTTCACATAATCACAGTGCTAAGCTATATAAGCATTGGGTATTGTCTGTGTGAATAAGGCAGCTAACCCTGATGAACCTCTGTCTTTGTTATGTACATCCCCTCCTGCTTGATGAATGGGACTTATTGTGGAGCAGAGCGTTTGTGTCATGACTTGAGGAGGGAGGATGTTTGTCCCATCAGAAAATGTCGAAACACATATACAGGAGCATGCATGCACACACATATGTACACATAGGCACGCACACACACCTACATTTATGCGATTCGTGCAGATTGTTACTTTTCAGTGAACTGATCTTTCCATTTTATCTAGATCTGTAAATAGGCCTAACAAAGATAGAGAAAGGGAGAATCCAGAAGATACCTTTATTTTTCTCTCCCTCTCTGAACTTCACACTCACTTTTTTCAAGGACAGAGTGGCAGATCCCCAAGTAAAGTCCCTCTTGTTAACACCGTTTCTGCACTGTTAGTCATTTTATCAGTAACTTATTGTATCAATCAACAGTATGATAAAAGTGTTTGGCCAGTAACCAAAAGGTTGCTGGTTCAAATCCCAGAGCTGGCAAGGTGGTAAAATCTGCTGTTCTGCTCTTGAGCAAGGCAGTTGACTGCTCCCCGGACGTGGATTAAGGCAGCCCCCCGCACCTCTCTGATTCAGGGAGGTTGGGTTAAATGCGGAAGACACATTTCGGTTGAATGCATTGTTGTCCAACTGTAGGAACAATTCTAGTACTGGGAAACCAATGATATCTCAACTCCAAGATACTGCAAAGCCCTTAAATGCCTGGAATGTACAGTACTTTCACTGCATTGACCTGAGGGTATCTGTACTGTACCACCCACTGGTTTCTCATCAGTCTGTGTAAAATAATACTAAACCCTACAATCTTAATCTACACGGTTTCACTTTATAATAAGAAGGTTGTGATGATTTTAAGCAAGAACTATTAACATAACTCTGACCCACTACAACACATATAAAGCTAGGCTATATCCTTAAACACACACAGTACTACTCTAAACAATGCCAGGTGGTTGAACTGCAGCCCAGCCCAATCTGAAGCAGATTGGTCTGGCCTCTACCTGAACTCTAGCAGGTCCAGGTCATGGAGGTAAGCACACAGACTCTTTGATCACCCGACCACTACACATGCACTACATCTACAGGATGCTGCGGTTGATCTCTGGGTGCATGTACTGCTATTGGATTGCAATTAGATCAATGACATGATTGTTTTCATATGATTCGATTTCATAAGCCAAGACCCGAGAGAGAATATCTTCAGTACAGCTGTTTTGGGATGCTGAGGAATTCCAACACAGAAACATAGAGCGACAGCAGTCAAACTAGAGCTCCTGGTGATTTAATAATATGCAGCGTTCATGAAACACACCCATTATCATCTGGAAAATCAAAACACTGTAAAAGAACTCTACCTTTCAATTAGTTTATTTCATTACAAGGTGTCTGGAATGTGAACACTATACCATACCTGACCCATACACACTGTGCTGTAATGTCTTGACCCATAATAAACAGTATTATCAAGGTGTGAAAATCACACTGCTTTTGATGACTTCAAAAGCTGTGTGTGTGTGTGTGTGTGTGTGTGTGTGTGTGTGTGTGTGTGTGTGTGTGTGTGTGTGTGTGTGTGTGAGAGAGAGATCCCACATGGTCTGCAATGGAGAGAGACAGGCTGATGTCACAGGCTCGTTGATCATACAAAGATATCATCCATCTCAGATCTGACTCACACACTGCTGTACTATCCAATCTGAAGTACCACTCACTCTCAGTATAACTAAACACGCAAGCCTGACGGAAATCTCTAATATATTACATACTTTCAGAGAACTTTGAGACCAATATTGATTTTCAACAATTCAACCAAACTATCCCCCATGTCTTCTGCCTGGCTGATTGACAGTCTGTTTGCATTCCTTTGCTGCATCGATGTGAGTCTCTCCAGACAGACAATATTATCACTGTCTGTCAAAGCCATAAACACTCTCTCAAGGTTAACTAACCACTAGGGAAGACTGTTACTCTTCCCTGCTGAAGAGGCAGCAAGTAAAACAACAAATGCCTCCTCTCATTCAGTCACTGATGTATAAGTTCACTCACTCCCTCCCCCTGCAGGAAGAGTAGAGACCAACACTAGACCCCCTAACTCAGGGGGTAGGCCTCCTGCAGAACAGAGGAGGGGCTGTAACCAATTTAACAAGCATGGAGAGAGAGAGAGAGAGAGAGAGAGAGAGAGAGAGAGAGACAGAAACAGAACCAGACACAGAGAAGTGGATCCAAAGAGAAGGAGGAGAGGTGGTTCTTACGTGTGCCAGTGGCTTGCTGTGGATGGCGATGATGGGTTTGTACTGACGGAAGTCTGTCTGGATGACACACACTCTCTTCTCCATCCTCACATCTCTTTCTGGGAGCTACACCCCATCCTGTCTTCACCCACCGGCCTCTGGGGAGCAAGTGTGTGTGCTCGCCGGTGCTCTGGGGAGTGTGTGTGTGTGTGTGTGTGTGTGTGTGTGTATGTGTGCTCACTGCAGCCCTGCTACCTGACCCTGAGAAGAACAGATCTGTCTGGAGAAAGGGAGGAAGGGGGAGGGAGAGAGAGAGGAGGGATCTGACGTGCAAAAAGAAAACAGAAACGAGCTTCAACATTCCCCCCAAACACCTCCCTCCCTCTCCTCCCCTTCTCCTCCCTCCACACCCTCTTTTAAGCTCCACCACCCACTGACAGGGGCACAACACACAGAGACCGTCTGCCCCCACCTCCCCTCCCCGGAGGAAAGCTCTATGTTAACCCCCGATACACTGCACCACTAAGGTGAAAATTCACAGAAAGGGGATTCAGTGAGCCTGAACCTGCTAAAAAGATAAATCATCTTTATTTGTTTGCGTCTATTCAGTGTACCGTGTCAGTGTAATTAGTCAAAAGGTAATGACAGCAATGTTTTCTGTAACAGAGCTCTCCACTTTGAGTACTCTGTAATTCTGAGCAAAGTACTCAGTGCAGCCAAATTGAAAATGCTGAGGCAGAATTCCCTTAATCCTCCGTGAAATCGAAATACCTGCGGATTTTCATTATAATCAAACCAAACACTGACAGAAAAACATGTTTTATTATAGCTTTACTGATCAAACACACAGGAAATATTGTACATGTATTAGAAAAGTAAAAAATGTAGTATCTACACTACTTATACATAGTTGATTAACCCTTTAACTGTCACAGCAATAAAGAATTATCAGAACAATTCTTGTTCTGCAAAATATGTGTATTTAGCCTCAATATAAGCTATGAATCCAAATCAAATCTATTTATATAGCCCCTCGTACATCAGCTGATATCTCAAAGTGCTGTACAGAAACCCAGCCTAAAACCCCAAACAGCAAGCAATGCAGGTGTATAAGCACGGTGGCTAGGAAAAACTCCATAGAAAGGCCAAAACCTAGGAAGAAACCTAGAGAGGAACCAGGCTATGTGGGGTGGCCAGTCCTCTTCTGGCTGTGCCGGTGGAGATTATAACAGAACATGGCCAAGATGTTCAAATGTTCATAAATGACCAGCATGGTCAAATAATAATAATCACAGGCAGAACAGTTGAAACTGGAGCAGCAGCATGGCCAGGTGGAATGGGGACAGCAAGGAGTCATCATGTCAGGTAGTCCTGAGGCATGGTCCTAGGGCTCAGGTCCTCCAAGAGAGAGAAAGAAAGAGAGAATTAGAGAGGGCATACTTAAATTCACACAGGACAACGGATAGGACAGGAGAAGTACTCCAGATATAACAAACTGACCCTAGCCCCCCGACACATAAACTACTGCAGCATAAACACTGGAGGCTGAGACAGGAAATTAATCATGTTCGCTTGCAGCCAGTTGAGTTGCCCAATTAGAGTAAACAAATTTTGAATTGGAATTTGCAGACCTTTTTAAATCATCTAAAAAAGTATGCATTCATTTACATTATGTCTGCTTCATTTACTTATAATGGAAGATAGGCCTAGTTAAATGACTGATATAGAATATTAATCAAATATGAACATTTGCGTCAAAATATGAATACCAGTAAAATTACATCTACAGAATATTGTGAAACATATTGAAGATAGCAGGCAGACAGTAGATAATGATATGAATTTAAAGGATTTTTGTATTTGCACAGACAAAAAATTCCCATAACAATACTGTTCTAATGTCCATTATCACTAACAATGACTTAATGGCATTCCTTTAATGGCATTCCTTTAATAGCATTCCTTTAATAGCATTCCTTTAATGGCATTCCTTTAATAGCATTCCTTTAATGTCATTCCCTTAATAGCATTCCTTTAATGGCATTCCTTTAATGGCATTCCTTTAATAGCATTCCTTTAATGGCATTCCCTTAATAGCATTCCTTTAATGGCATTCCTTTAATAGCATTCCTTTAATGGCATTCCCTTAATAGCATTCCTTTAATGGCATTCCTTTAATAGCATTCCTTTAATAGCATTCCTTTAATGGCATTCCTTTAATAGCATTCCTTTAATGGCATTCCTTTAATAGCATTCCTTTAATAGCGTTCCTTTAATAGCATTCCTTTAATAGCATTCCTTTAATAGCATTCCTTTAATAGCATTCCTTTAATAGCGTTCCCTTAATAGCATTCCTTTAATAGCATTCCTTTAATAGCATTCCTTTAATAGCATTCCTTTAATGGCATTTCTTTAATAGCATTCCTTTAATAGCATTCCTTTAATGGCATTCCTTTAATAGCATTCCTTTAATAGCATTCCTTTAATAGCATTCCTTTAATAGCATTCCTTTAATGGCATTCCTTTAATGGCATTCCTTTAATAGCATTCCTTTAATAGCATTCCTTTAATAGCATTCCTTTAATGGGTAACTCAACAGCTTGGTAAAGCATATTTTTCTTAAATGTCTAAAACAACAATATAGTAGTAATTTAATCATTCTTAAATTATGTTTTTAGGGGTCAACAACATTTCACAACCTTGTCATTCCCCATTTTATACACAATTAGTAAAACAATGTGTGGTAAATTAGGTTTGGCTTTTGCTCACATTCACTTCCTGGTTTTCAACCATCATTGAATGGGTGTTAAAGAATATATAGGAGTCTGATAATGAAAACCACATGATCATTTTACTAAATGGCATTGGTTGAGATGGTAAAATATGCCAAACAAAATTAATATGTTTTATTTCATTTAAAATTGGTTGTCAAAATTAGCTGAGCTGCCTGTTATAAAGGGTTAACGTTTATTACTTGAAAGCTATTCTAAAGCGTTACCAACATCCATCGGTATTTCCCCACATTCATCCGATCTGTCTGTGGTCATTAAATTCTCTCTATACAAACACTTCCTACAGTACCTGACATAACCTGTCCTTTCCAGGTTAAGCTCTTTAGAACTCACATCTGACAGGACTTTTCTCCTGCAGACAACATCCCAACATCTCTACAGG
Source organism: Oncorhynchus mykiss (assembly GCF_013265735.2). Lineage (NCBI taxonomy): Eukaryota > Metazoa > Chordata > Actinopteri > Salmoniformes > Salmonidae > Oncorhynchus > Oncorhynchus mykiss. Next base: position 7,532,102 of record NC_048584.1, on the reverse strand, counting down.
CAGGGAAAGAGATAGGGACGCCGTGCGTGACATTACATGTTTACTTAGTAGGTGGAAGAAATGACAGGGAGGATGATTGGTTTGTTTCATCTTGGGGCATGCAGAGGACAGGTCATTTCACTTTTTAATCACCATGACAGTTGAAAATATTAATTTCCCCAGCATTATCTGACAAAGAAGATCGCATGACAGTACATTTCAGAGTTTTCCACAAGCACCAGGTTGAAGCAGATGGAGTTGAAGAATTTGACCTCGGTGGGGAGTACCACACTGGATATCAAGTTCAGTTTACTGTACCATTTTACCTGGATGACTTTGTTAAAAAATCAAGGCTTTTTCTGCACAAGGTCAAACTGTACCAACATTCCTGTTATGAAAACCTCTGAGATGCCATTCAATCAAGCCCGCAGTTTGGTATTTGCTGTAAGCTGTAGCTGTTTTCCCATAAAGGTGAAAAAAAAGGAGTAACACCAGTTTGTTTTTGTTTTTTTACCTTTATTTAACTAGGCAAGTCAGTTAAGAAAACTTTCTTATTTACAATGACGGCCTACACCGGCCAAACCCGGGCGACGCTGGGCCAATTGTGAGCCGCCCTATGGGACTCGCAATCACGGCTGGATTTGAACCAGGGTGTCTGTAGGGACGCCTCTAGTGCTGAGATGCAGTGCCTTAGGTAGACTGCTTCCACTCAGGTAGACTACTTCCAGTTGTCAGAATAAGAGTTGTGTATCCTGGCAGCCAACAGATGATAGTTTGATTGAATTCTAACGCATTGGCTTCCCAGCCTTTATACCAACCCTTTCTTTAATAAATGTACTAAATCCATCTCCCAGTCTCCTAAGTCTCTTCAGCTCAGACCTCTCAACCCTAGCCTCTGTGATAGAGCCAGTTAGATGCCAGTGGAATAATTGTTCCTGCTCCTCCTCCTCCAAGGCTCTTGTACGGCTTATCATCAAGGTTGTGTTCTGGCTCGGGGCCACATCTCAGTGAATGGGTTTTTTGTTTGGCGTGAAACACATTAAATGATAACAGCATGGGCTGTGTGTGTGTATTATAGTCTCTTTTGGGACACTGTCATAGTGGGGGGGTTGGGGGTCAGGAGGAGGAATGATAAAATACATCTCACAGCTTCAGTAAAACTTGGGCAGCAGGTAGCCTAGTGGTTAGGGCATTGGGCCAGTAACCGAAAGGTTGCTGGATTGAATCCTCAAGGTAAAAATCTGTCGTTCAGCCCCTGAACAAGGCAGTTTAACCCACTGTTCCCTGGTAGGCTGTCATTGTAAAAAAAAATATATATATATACTGACTTGCCTAGTTAAATGAAGGAAAAATAAAAAACACAAACGTGTAAAAACAATTATTTGTCTTCAAAAGAGGGGGGTGGATGTTTCACTCTGCACACATGTTCATGAGAAATTACAACTGAAATGTGATATGTTTGTCAATACAGTTTGAGTAATCAAATCGGCGTGCTTCGAGTCCCAAAAACTGTTGAGGAATCACCTGCAGGTCTTCAGGAGAGACACAGCTAATAAAGAAAGTCTTGGATGGTTTGATCCATGGTCATAATGCACCACATTGATTATCCTCATAGGAAGATGCTATCAAACCACCTTATATGAAGCAGAGCCCTAATGACAGGCTTTTACCTGGTAATTGCTATAATCTTACTGCCTAGTATGTGGGTGTAATGATAGGGCCCAAAGCACTGTGCACTGTGTGATGCCATCTCTACTGCTCCAGTTAAAAGTTGCTTGTAGGCACAGATCTAGGATCAGCCTACCTTCCTTAGATCCAAACCTTTTTGGGAGTTAAAATCTAAAACTGACCTAGGATCAATTTCTAAGGGGAAACTTGGACCTGCTCTATCGTGCTCTAGCATGATCATAGCATCAGGTCTGCGGGTGCATGACGCACATTTTTGGAATCTGATTAATTGTGGGTTGGTGCCGTGGTAACATCTTGCCTCATACTATACAGTCACCCAGTACATCCTTCAAATAAATCATAACTCTGGCAGAGAAGGGCCCCCTCGTTTCAGTGTCATCATCCTATCTACATATACCTTATGACATTTCACATATGTTGTGGTCTGAATCACAAGAGTATTCAGGGGATCCGCATTGCAGTTTATTAGACAAAGTGGTTGTGGTTAGGTGACAGATTTCAAGCCATGAATGAATGAAAACCGAGGAGAAAAAAACACGCCAAGATGCACTGAGAGGATTTGAAAGCAGGCTTACTAAAATACATGGTCATCACATGAGTACCAATCTGTAAGCACACATACTGCCCCAAAGCCTCACCACTGAACTGTATGATGAGTTGTAGTATGTTGACATTGTGTCAGCTATGATTTGTCACTGACATTTGTTTCAGGATTCTACAGTACCAGCGTAAAAACTGTTTCTAATTTACAGTATGTGCTAGCTGTGGTTAACCTGGAGGTCTGAAAGAGAATCATGCATCACAAAACATTTGTTATTTAATGTCTAGAAGATGAAATACCTTACTACTGGCTTCTCGTTAACGTCATAGTTCCCGCTTGCACTATCTCCATAAATCACGTAAGGGCGGTCTGGTGTTAAGGTGCCGGGATATACTACAGTATATACATGCTTTATTCATCTGTGGAGGAGCTCATAACAAGAAGACCGAGATGGTGGGGACTGTAGTTCATGTTCCAGGGCTGTGCATGTATAAGATCATACTGTAGGATCTTATACAAGTCACGAGATCTAATCCTTTTTAAAAGGAAAGTAAAGAGAGCCACTCCAGGTCCATGTGAGACACTCCAGAATATTGTGCCCCAACAATTAACGAAATATGGTAGCCTACTGTTCAATATTGCAAGTCTTTGCTAGGTAAAGCCCCGCCTTATCTCAGTTCACTGGTCACCATAGCAGCACCCACCCGTAGCACACGTTCCAGCAGGTATATTGCACTGGTCATCCCCAAAGTCAACACTTACTTTGGCCACCTTTCCTTCCAGTTCTCTACTGCCAATGACTCAAACAAATTGCAAAACAAAATCTTATATCTTCCTCTCTAACTTTAAGCATCTGCTGTCTGAGCAGCTAACCGATCACTGTACCTGTACACAGCCAATCTGTAAACAGCACACCCAACTACCTCATCCCCATATTATTACTTACCCTCTTGCACCCCACTAGCTCTACTTGCACATCCATCACTCCAGTATTAATGCTAAATTGTAACTATTTTCACCTCTATGGCCTATTTATTGCCTACCTCCCTACATTTGCACACACTGTACATATATTTTAATATTTTATTTTGTGTTATTGACTGTATGTTTGTTTATGTGTAACTCTGTGTTGTCTTTGTCGCACTGCTTTGCTTTATCTTGGCCAGGTCGCAGTTGTAAATGAGAACTTGCTCAACTTGCCTACCCGGTTAAATAAAAGGTGATTTTTTTTTTTTTTTTTTTAAATGGTAATTGATCAATATCAGTTGATGAGAATTTAGAATGAAACAATAAGCATTTATGGCTTTTCTAAGCCCATTTTAGCTTGTTCCCACAAACAGTGTGACAGTCTCTGAACCTTTTTGTTGTTGTTGATGATTTGACATACTATACCATGTCTCAAACTCATTCCACACAAGGCTTAGTCTCTGCAGGATTTTGCTCCTCCCTGTTTGTATTAACCTTTATTAAACTAGGCAAGTCAGTTAAGAACGAATTCTTATTTTTCAATGACAGCCTACCCTGGTCAAACACACGCTGGGCCAATTGTGCCAAGGTCTGTTGTGATGCCTCTAGCACTGAAATGCAGTGCCTTAGACCGCTGTGCCACTTGGGAGCCCTTGTACTTGTTTGATGAATTAAGGTCACTGATTAGCAACTCTCCTCACCTGGTTGTCTAAGTCTTAATTAAAAGAAAAAACTAAAAACCAGCAGACACTAGGCCCTCCAAGGAATGAGTTTGACACCCCTAAACTAGACATTTCAGTCAAGTCAAGCTGCTTACTGGGCTATGAGGCATTCAGATCCTGCACTCTAGTGGTCAATCTGTAGTCAGGTACATTCTAGATGTTCTCTATTGTAGATGCATTGTAGAGAGGCACAAGCAATTCCATTTATTATTATAACAAAGTTGTAGAGTGGATTGCACCAGCACATGATGCACAATACTATTCAATAGGATAACCTCAACTCTGCACTTTAATACTATCATAACACATCGCATAAGTCCATCTATGAACTCAAATGTGAGATGTGCATACTACATAATATAAATTAGTAAAGATCGTACTAATTACAAGGTACTGAAGGTGGCTGGCTATTCTCCTCGATATACAACAATGTTCTTGTCAGTCTCGTGAATCTTGACCTCGTAGAGAAGATTGGCTGGTAGCTGCTTGACCATGTTGTCCCAGATATATACAGCCACGTTTTCTGTTGTGCTGTACAGCAGACAAAAAAAAAAAAATTAAACCATGGAAACTCTGAATCACATGCTCCGAACTGAAAATCCACCCGTTACTCATAAACATAAGGCTACGGTCCAGTAGAGGAGCACACACCTGACAACATTAGCAAAGTAGGGGACGTCCTTATCCAGGTTTTTATGGTCCAACGGAATCATGATGACTTCCTGTATCAGAATTATACATGAGTTTGTAAATAACACACAAATTAATTAATGCACATTTTCCTTATTCTCTAAAATGCGCTATAAATGTGAAACTAATGAAGAAATTAATAGTCTAGCAGCCTACGCTATCAAAGCATAGCCTTCGCTTCAAATCAAAAAAGTCAAGTCCAGGATTGGATTGGAAGAAAGGGAGGGTCTCACCTCGATGTGTTGCTTCAGATCTGTAATGTTCATCACCATGCCTGTGTGACGATCGATCTGGAGATGGACAAAGAGAAGCTCTGTGACGGTCTGTGTGTTTCCAACATCCATTACCAAGGAGGCAGACTGCTTTCATATCATGAGTGTCATGTGATTTACTGGTGTGTTTATACCACTAGCAACCATGAGAATGTTTTGTAAGTCGTGTTTTTATGAATATGGTACGACGCAAAGTCTCAGGTGGGACTTACCTTTCCCCGTACCGTCACCTCTACTACAAAAATAAAAACACAACAGAGCCTTAGATAAACATTGGGTTAGACCCAGTTTGAAGTTATGGAACAGGACAGCTATGTAACCTATAGGCCAACTGTGAATCAGACAATAACTGACAACAGAATTGGTCCTATTGGTCCTACGTGCATGTTTGGATGAGACCTTGACCAATGACTGACCTTTATAGTTGTGTCCATGGCCATTGGGATTGTTGCACTTCCCAAATATCTTCTTGTTTACCTCATCACTCAACGTCGGGCTGGAGAGACAACACAATACATGAGGTTTCAATTCAACAAATATATAATAAAAACCTTTAACAATTTTAAGAAGTTGATGGCTTCGCTGTCTCTACAATAGAACTACAGATCCCATGATCTTCCGGGATTGACGCAACAGGTCATGCTTGATTCCAATTTCGTTTCGTGGCGTTAAACTCTCCCTTCTATCAAATAAAACGTCTCACTGGAAACACAATCATACCAAAATGCTTTCCATCTTGCACTCGTCTCGCAGCCTCTGCAACAGTTTCTAGATGGCAACCCTGCATTAAGCTGCCTATTGCGTCGTCGTTTACAACAACAAAAAAAGATAGAAAAGGATTGCACTGGTACCTGTGCAATCGATGGCACGCGCTGAAACTCTGGACTCGTGTGATGTATCCAATGCGCTCTGCTACTTCGTTTCTTGAATCGGCTTGTGCCATTGCAATGACAGATGAACAGAAGTAAACAATGTAATTAATAGTCGTCGCAGATGCCGTTAAATAGGTTATGCTGGGCGTGTGGAGAATCGAGTCCACGCCCCCTAGTCTTTTCAGGTCATTCAACGCTCAGCGACAATAGAGTACCACGGTATGAGTTATACTACCCATAAAACCTAGCAGTCAAACAGGGAAATGGTTCCAATAGGTTTTCCTTCATACATTCTTCCCATAGGCATTTTTTTAAAACAAACTAGGAGCTGTGTTTCGTGTAGGCTTACCCTGGCGTGACATTTTGATAACCGTGTAAATCTCTAGGCCAAGGAGACTGTCAATATATTCGCCTGTATTTACCCGCAAAACAATTCCAGCCATTACCACGAGGCCATCTTCCCTAATTAAGCGGCCACCAACCTCCTGTGCACAATACCTGTTAGCAAAGGCGTCAGCTAGAGATGACGTGCAGGAGCTTGCAGGGATTTGTAGTCTTGCATGATGCCAATTAGCGTTTTCGAATCCGAGTGTAAATACAGCCGACTATATTGATCAAAGTCACCATATCCGAGAGAGATTTACATGGTTATCAAAGGGTCAAGTCAGGGTAAGTCTACCCGAAACACAGCCCTTATTAAGTGTTTCTAAAAATTCCCTATGAGAACCATTAATGGTGGAAAACCCATTGGAACTACTCTGTTTGACGCTAGGTTTTATGAGTATTATGACAACCTCCACTGTGGGGCTCTCAACCAACTAATATTTTGCATGCAGCACAAACCCAGACATCACTTTGTATGGTAATGAGAGAACCTTCAAAATAAAAGCCCACCTTTCAAAACATTGAAGTGTGGATAACGCATAACACCCGAAGTCCCTCCGACTCACACGGAGGAAGACATTGTAATGAACTTGTCAAACACATGCTCATCTGCCTTAGGTAAGGGACTGTCATTTGTCCCAACGGCACAGGCCAATGACTGTAATACCGTTATAGACTTCCAAAGTTTTTCCGCAGCTTGAGATTGACTGAATTCTTTGGTAATGGGGTTTGCTCCCTATGCACCTGCCAATGTAAATACATTGAATGAGACAAGTAACCAGACAGGACAGAGTGTTAATGCTCTTCCCATTGATAACCAGAATGACAATGAACTTGACTCTCGCTCTGAGGACATGATACGGGGAAAATACATATTTTAAGAGAAAAAGCACACGTATACCTCCCAAAAGAAATACCTCTCTTGAAAAATACTGTCACCTAGTTGAGAAAGATGCACATAATCTCCTGGCTAAGAAACAAGAACACAAGGTATTCAGCAATATGTCGAAAGCAGAGAAAGTATCCCTTATGGAACTCAAGAATGACTCCACTATCATTATAAAACCTGCCAACAAAGGACGTGCAATAGTGATGTAAAATGCTGCAGACTATGGAAAGAAAATTCTCAGAGATGATTTATTTTGCAAAGACTCCCTGGGGATCCTACTAATCAATTCAAGTCTCTGATCCATGATGAACTGTTTTAAGTTTTTGAATGAAATGGAAATTACAAAGACAGAATTTTGCATATATGAAAGTTGCCTGCCCAACCACACCTGTCATTTACACTCTCCCCGAAATTAAAAAGACGCCAGCTATACCAGGCTGGCTTATTGTGAGTAGCAACTGATCTCTGACAGAGAACATTTCAACCTTTGTAGACCATTTTTGTGAAGCCCTGGGTGAGCTCTCTCCGCACGTACACCAGAGATCCTTGATTTTATCTCCTTAAATCTGTGGACTCTATACCAGATTTATTTATTTTTTTGTACTTTTGATGTTACCATCCTATATTCTACCTCAATGAACACCCCTTAATGCTCTACCCAGTACCAATTGTGTTGTGGACTTGGCTGAACTGGTACTAACCTCCAAGAATTTTCTCTTCAGAGGAGCCTTTTCCTCCAGACCAAAGAGACAGCAATGGGAAGCACTATGGCTCCTAATTATGCTAACATGTATCTAGGAATGTTAGCAAAACAGGTGGTGCTGAATCCAGAACTTAACCCTTTTCTTCCCAATATTTTCCTCATTCTGAGATATTTGGATGATATTTTCCTGATCTATAGTGTATACAGGGACCCAGGAAGAACTATTGGAATTCCATGCCTATCCAAACTCTATGAATGAGCACCTTAATTTCACCAATAACTATGACCTATCACAATGTGATGGTTATTATGGGCAAAACCTCCCTCTCTACAGATCTCTATAGGAAACATATGGATAGTAACACCCTCCTTAGAGGGGACCACTTCCATCCATGCCCACTCATTAAAAGTATCCCTTTAAGTCAATTCAGCCTCATTAAAAGGATATGTAGCTCTGATGCTTCGTACCAGAAACAGACCACGGATCTCAAACAAAGGTTTAAGGAAAGGACGTATTAAAGAAAATTGGGTAAAACATGACAATGATTGTTTTGAAGGGCTAACAGTTGGGAAAACCTTCAACCAAAATTGAAAGAAAAAGCAGAACGTATGCTTATACTTCACCCGATACTCACCCTTGGGGAAGGCATTTAACAGGAAGCACTGGTACATTGTTGACAATGACCCACAACTGAAACCCATCTTTAACATTCCCCACGTATTGTCTTTAAAAGACCCCCAAACGTGAGAGACATTGTGGCCAGATCTGATTACCCTCCTGAAAAAAGGGAAACCTTGGATGGGGTTTCACGAGTGAAACCTCAATCGCACTCCACACTGCCCTTTCCCACCTGGACAAAAGGAACACCTATGTGAGAATGCTGTTCATTGACTACAGGTCAGCATTCAACACCATAGTGCCCACACAGCTCATCACTAAGCTAAGGACCCTGGGACTAAACACCTCCCTCTGCAACTGGATCCTGGACTTCCTGACGGGCCGCCCCCAGGTGGTAAGCGTAGGTAATAACACATCTGCCACGCTGATCCTCAACACCGGGGATGCGTGCTTAGCCCCCTCCTGTAGTCCCGGTTCACCCACAACTGCGTGGCCAGCCACAACTCCAACACCATCATTATGTTTTCTGACGACACAACAGTAGTAGGCCTGATCACTGACAACGATGAGACAGTAGTCTATGGTTTGGGTGGTTGGAGTCTGACAATATTCCGGGCTTTCTTTTCACACCGCCTGATATAGAGGCCCTGGATGGCAGGGACTTCGGCCACATTGATGTACTGGACTGTCCTTGCAACCCTCTGTAGCGCCATGCAATCGAGGGCGTGGCTATTGCCATACCAAGCAGTGATGCGGCCAGGCAATATGATCTCAATGGTACAGCTGTAGAAACTTTTCAGGATTTGAGGGCCCATGCCAAACTTTTTCGACCTCCTGAGAGGGATGAGGCACTGTCACGCTTTCTTCACAACTGTGTGTTAGGACCATTTTAAGTCTTTAGTGATTTGTACACCAAGGAACTTGAAGCTGTATACCTGCTCCACTGCCGCCCTGTCAATGTGGATGGGGGCGTGCTTGCCCCCCCTTTTCCTGTAGTGCACAATCAGCTCTTTGGTCTTGCTGACGTTGAGGGAGAGGTTGTAGCTCCGGCACCACACTGCCAGGTGACTGAATTCCTCCCTGTAGGCTGACTCATCGTTGCAGGTGATCAGGCCTACCATCATCGTGTCTTCAGCGAACTTGATAACGGTGTTGGAGTTCTGCCTGGCCACACAGTTGTGGGTGAATAGGGAGTACAGGAGGGGACTAAGAACACACCCCTGTGTTAAGGGTCAGCGTGGCGGAGGTGATCTTGCCTCCTGTGATCTTGAGTCAGGAAGTCCAGGATCCAGTGGCAGAGGGAGGTGTTCAGACCCAGATTCCTAAGCTTGGTGAACAGCTTGGATGGGACAATGATGTTGAACCCTGAGCTGTAGCCAATGAACAGCATTCTCACATAGGCATTCTTCTGGAGAGCAATTTAGATTGCGTCGTCTATGGCTCTGTGTTGGCGGTATGCAAATTGGAGTGGGTCTAGGGTGGCTGGGATGGTGGAGTTAATGTCATAATTTAGTGCCATAACCAGCATCTCAAAGCATGAAGCCTTAGAGTTCTTAGGAACAGGAATGATTGTGGTCATCTTAAAACATGAGGGGATTACACACTGGGACAAGGATAGGTTAAAAATTCTGTGCATGCTCTGAGAACGCTCTCTGGAATACCATCGGGACCCGCGGCCTTGCAGGTTGTTGACCTGATTAAAATCCCTTCTCACGTCGGCCTCGGAAAGCGAGACCACCCAATCTTCTGGGTCGGTGACGGCGTGTGTGTGTGTGTGTGTGTGTGTGTGTGTGTGTGTGTGTGTGTGTGTGTGTGTGTGTGTGTGTGTGTGTGTGTGTGTGTGTGTGTGTGTGTGTGTGTGTGTGTGTGTGATGCTGTCATCCATCTGGTCACTGTCAGCTGGTACATCGGGTCTCTGGCACATCGGGTCTCTGGCACATCTGTTCTCTAGGATCGCTTTCAAAGTTATGGTGTGAAAACAAAGAATCTCATGAGGTTATTGAAATAAGTCCTTTAATATCAGACATAATTTACATAATGTAAACAATATGTTACTTACCACACAAACTATGAAGTTTCACCTCTCTCCATTGCTCAACATATTCTCACAGACTTCTGTTCAATGTACTCACTGGGAATGAAGAACATGGTATGGAGGTAATGGGTACTGTATCTGGAGATGCTTCCGTTGTCAGATTGTCTCTGCTGTAGTTGTAGAGCTCCTTCACGTTTCTAATCAGGACTTGGCCAAACTTCACTGATGCGGTGGCATGGCTCTTGATTACTGCATTTTTCCCATCACTGGCACCTTTACCATGCCTGGAGCCAGAATAGCTGTGTTGATAGGGGAAATCAAAATCAGACACAGCATAGCTAACATCAGATATACAGTACCAGTCAAAAGTTTGGACACACCTACTCATTCAAGGGTTTTTCTTTATTTGTACTATTTTCTACATTGTAACACATACAGAATCATGGCTAGGCTACCCTGGGGCGGCTTTTTTCCGGATGCACCAAACAATCGGAAAGGGGATTCATCAGAGAAAATGACTTTACCCCAGTCCTCAGCAGTCCAATCCCTGTACCTTTTGCAGAATATCAGTCTGTCCCCAATGTTTTTCCTGGAGAGAAGTGGCTTCTTTGCTGCCCTTTTGACACCAGGCCATCCTCCAAAAGTCTTCACCTCACTGTGCGTGCAGATGCACTCACACCTGCCTGCTGCCATTCCTGAGCAAGTTCTGTACTGGTGGTGCCCTGATCCCGCAGCTGAATCAACTTTAGGAGTCTGTCCTGGCGCTTACTGGACTTTCTTGGGTGCCCTGAAGCCTTCTTCACAACAATTGAACCGCTCTCCTTGAAGTTCTTGATGATCCGATAAATGGTTGATTTAGGTGCAGTCTTACTGGCAGCAATATCCTTGCCTGTGAAGCTCTTTTTGTGCAAAGCAATGATGACGGCACGTGTTTCCTTGCAGGTAACCAAGGAAGAACAATGATTCCAAGCACCACCCTCCTTTTGAAGCATCCAGTCTGTTATTCAAACTCAATCAGCATGACAGAGTGATCTCCAGCCTTGTCCTCGTCAACACTCACACCTGTGTTAACGAAAGAATCACTGACTTGATGTCAGTTGGTCCTTTTGTGGCAGGGCTGAAATGCAGTGGAAATGTTTTTTGGGGGATTCAGTTCATTTGCATGGCAAAGAGGGACTTTGCAATTAATTGCAATTCATCTGATCACTCTTCATCTTCTGCATTCTTTGGGAAGCACTTGCATTATATAGTATATGTTTTCCGCTGCTGCAGCTTTTCTGCCTTCTCCCTCTCTTTGCTTGAAATGTTCCTATTTTTTAGGATACTACCAGCAAGGGACATCTCATGTGTGTTTTGCTGTAGTTTCATCCTTTGTTTAATATTTCCTAATATTTTGTAGGGTCTTTTATTCTTCATGCTGGTTCTCCAACATTGTCGTTTCACTTTTTATTTTTTAGAGAGGATGGGACTCGTTCATCTACTTATTGCACTTATGCTAGCATGTATGACACTTTTTTGGGGGGGACATTATCCAACTTTGAACCTGTAAAATTGTAAAATAGAATTTGATTGTAAATACAACACACAAAATCCTATCAAATGCATTAAAAATTAAATGTTTAAACTGTCTAACAATGTATTCAGGCAGGCTATATAAAATAATAATAATATAGATTCATTAATAAATGACGACAAGTAGGCCTATGGAAAATTAAAGAAATGTTTTCAGGTTTTCCCTACAGAAATCACACTTTTATAGAAAAACGACAAAATTGGATGTTCTATTTCCACAATAATGCTTAAACTACACCAGTAGACCACTTTTGAGTAAAAACGTTGTGTTGTTGTTGTTGCTGTAATTCCTCTTTAATTCCACTTTACGCCTCTCAATGGACCGTTGTGTTTGGCTAAAATGTTTCTTTATGCTACTAGACATGTGATGAGAGTGTTTGCAAAACAAACAAACACCCAAACGATTGATACAAACCAACATGATATCATTCTCCCAGGCATATGCTTTCTTTGCATTCAACATTTAATTCGGAAAGTTTTTTGAGAAATACGTTAGAAATGCATGTTTTGTATACACATTGCAATCATGTTGCACATGATGATGGCTCTACATAGCACACTCACTCACTGTCCCATCACTCATAAACTTTCACTCATAAACTAGACACGATCCCTGCTTAATGTAACAAATCAGCCGTAAGTCAAACAGAAAACTTGGCTACAGCTGTCATTGTAATCTTACCTCAGGAATAAATTTAGGCTATTTATCTTGACCCCCTTACAACATAGACATACAGTGCCTTGCGAAAGTATTCGGCCCCCTTGAACTTTGCGACCTTTTGCCACATTTCAGGCTTCAAACATAAAGATATAAAACTGTATTTTTTTGTGAAGAATCAACAACAAGTGGGACACAATCATGAAGTGGAACGACATTTATTGGATATTTCAAACTTTTTTAACAAATCAAAAACTGAAAAATTGGGCGTGCAAAATGATTCAGCCCCCTTAAGTTAATACTTTGTAGCGCCACCTTTTGCTGCGATTACAGCTGTAAGTCGCTTGGGGTATGTCTCTATCAGTTTTGCACATCGAGAGACTGACATTTTTTCCCATTCCTCCTTGCAAAACAGCTCGAGCTCAGTGAGGTTGGATGGAGAGCATTTGTGAACAGCAGTTTTCAGTTCTTTCCACATATTCTCGATTGGATTCAGGTCTGGACTTTGACTTGGCCATTCTAACACCTGGATATGTTTATTTTTTAACCATTCCATTGTAGATTTTGCTTTATGTTTTGGATCATTGTCTTGTTGGAAGACAAATCTCCGTCCCAGTCTCAGGTCTTTTGCAGACTCCATCAGGTTTTCTTCCAGAATGGTCCTGTATTTGGCTCCATCCATCTTCCCATCAATTTTAACCATCTTCCCTGTCCCTGCTGAAGAAAAGCAGGCCCAAACCATGATGCTGCCACCACCATGTTTGACAGTGGGGATGGTGTGTTCAGCTGTGTTGCTTTTACGCCAAACATAACGTTTTGCATTGTTGCCAAAAAGTTCAATTTTGGTTTCATCTGACTAGAGCACCTTCTTCCACATGTTTGGTGTGTCTCCCAGGTGGCTTGTGGCAAACTTTAAACAACACTTTTTATGGATATCTTTAAGAAATGGCTTTCTTCTTGCCACTCTTCCATAAAGGCCAGATTTGTGCAATATACGCCTGATTGTTGTCCTATGGACAGAGTCTCCCACCTCAGCTGTAGATCTCTGCAGTTCATCCAGAGTGATCATGGGCCTCTTGGCTGCATCTATGATCAGTCTTCTCCTTGTATGAGCTGAAAGTTTAGAGGGACGGCCAGGTCTTGGTAGATTTGCAGTGGTCTGATACTCCTTCCATTTCAATATTATCGCTTGCACAGTGCTCCTTGGGATGTTTAAAGCTTAGGAAATATTTTTGTATCCAAATCCGGCTTTAAACTTCTTCACAACAGTATCTCGGACCTGCCTGGTGTGTTCCTTGTTCTTCATGATGCTCTCTGCGCTTTTAACGGACCTCTGAGACTATCACAGTACAGGTGCATTTATACGGAGACTTGATTACACACAGGTGGATTGTATTTATTATCATTAGTCACATAAGGGTTAAAAAGTTGTAACAATAAACTACGCATATTTGGTTAGTATAGACCCTACTGAGTATTTTCCTCCCCACTTTAGCTGAGAGAGGCAGAAAAGTTTTCTCTCTACAAGCCAATATAAAGTATATCCCATGTACAGTCTTTTACAGTATATTGCATTGGGGGATATATGGGCGACAGCAGGCCGTGCGACATGGCCCCCCCCCCTAAAAAAAAATACAATATTTGGTTAGTAGAAACCACCCTGAGTATTTTCCACCCCACTTTAGCTGAGAGGGGAATATATATATTTTCTTCTCTACAACCTAATATGTATCCCATATACAGTGTATTGCGTTGCAGTGAAGTGAGAAGGTGGAGTAAGGAGTCACCACCACTCTGTATTAAACCAGTTGCTCAGCACAAGAGACCAATCTATGTTTTGCAGACTCTGTTGAGTAATTCCAAAAACATATATTTGTATTTTATTAAAAGTATATTTCTTTAAAGCTGCAATATATAACTTTTTGGGTGACCCTACCAAATTCACATAGAAATGTGAGTTATAGAGCGGCCATTCTATTTGAAAGCATTTCTAATAAGCAGTGGATCTGTTCTATGTGTATTATCTCTTATCTTTCCGTTCTTAAATGTTGTTTTTGCGTCTTTTACTTTCGGTTTTGTACATCCGCTTCAAACAGCTGAAAATACAATAGTTTTGCTTATGGAAAATATATTTCACAGCGGTTTAGATGGTACAATGATGGGACTTGTATTTTTTTACAAAAATATCTGCGATTATCTGCCAGCATAATATCCTCATGCTCGGAGAACGATAATACAATACCATCGGTTCACATCTGGGCGGTAACAGCGTACATACCACCAGAAAAAAAGTATTCATTCCGAGTCTTTTTGGTGAGCCGGCTCATTTGGCTCTGTTCAGATAAAAAAAGCCAGCTCATTTGGCTCCCAAACGGCTTTTCGTTCAAAATGCTTAAAAATCGAACTAGAACCATAAAACAATTTAAGATTTCCAATGTAATGCCCAAAAGGTAGGCTACCATTATGTAAGATCGGTGGGCATGCGTGGTCAAATACATTTTTACCTGGTCCAACAAATATTTTATGCGCTGAAAAAAATCTGCGTTGACCTGATTGACACATTACCCCCACTCTCTCTAGTTTCTGCAGTGCGAATTCGCCCTCTTTAGATAATTATTTTGTTACTTATCTGCAGAAAAACGTTTTGAGCTCAAAAAGCATTAGTAGCAGTATGCAAATCAGGGAGCCAAATAGCCGGATCTTTCACCGATGCAATTCGGTTCCCTACGTTCACTAAAAAGACCCCGTCGCGAACGACCCATCACCACCACCACCACAATCATCAATTTGCCATTATAAAGCGCAATCAATGAATAGGCTATGGCTGCATTTTTAACGGTAAAGTCAGTATTCTATAATGTGCAACAACAATGAATGCACGGTGCGCAAAAGCTTTTAATCGTATGGGTATCATTAGAGATGCTCTTGTTTTCACCATCTACTCTCAATCTCAATGTTTTTACTGAGTTCCTTCCCTTGAGATAAACTATAGATGGTTCCATCTATAGTGGATTTTGAAGTGGATTTAACAAGTGACATCAATAAGGGATTATAGCTTCCACCTGGATTCACCTGGTCAGTCTGTCATGGAAAGAGCAGGTGTTCTTAATGTTTTGTGCACTGTGTATATTTTACATATGATGTCCTTGAAAGTTATTCATATTCTTGAATGTTAAAAAAATGCTGGTAGTAAACTTGTACATTTTTTAAGTCACCGGTCACATTCCATCTCTTTGCAACCCTTTTAGCTATAAATATGTTTCTCTTGTTGTGTTTTCATGTAGGCCTATTGTTACATTGAATCAATCATTTGTCAAATATATTGTATCGGATACTGAGCACATCTGCAATTTTTCTAGATGATGACAACATTGCAGCTTCCCCCCCAGCACCAGACACCCTGGTGTAACTTTTGACTCTAACCTCTCATTTGAAGCACACATCCGCAGCATCAGATTAAATCAAATCGAAATGTATTTGTCACATGCTTTGTAAAGAACAGGTTAGACTAACAGTCAAATGCTTAATTACGGGCCCTTCCCAACATTGCAGATAGAAAGAAAATAAAGAAATAATATAAAAGTAATAACACGTAATTTAGCAATATACACGGGGTACCAGTCGATGTGAGGGGTTACAAGGTAATTGAGGTAGATATGCACATACTGTATAACTAGGCTTAAGGTGACTAGGCAACAGGATAGATAATAAACAGTAGCAGCGACTGTTTTTTTGCACTAACTTTTATTTTATTTTACTCATCACATAAGCATGTGAGTATGTGATGAGTAAAATAAAAGTTAGTGCAAAAGGGGTCAATGCAGATAGTCTGGATAGTTTAATATTTAACTATTTAGCAGTCTTATGGCTTGGGGTAGAAGCTGTTCAGGATCCTGTTGGTTCCAGACTTGGTGCATTGGTACTGCTTGCTGTGCGGTACTGGAGAGAACAATCTGTGACTTCTATAAAGTGTCCTTTTTCCAACTGTGTAACATCGCTCGGATCAGTTCATTCTTGTCCACTGTGGAGTCAGAAGCTTATGCATGCCCTGGTAACATCTTGGCCTGTTCAATATAGGATCCAATTGAATGCGCCTACATACAGTGTGTCACGACTCCGACCGAAGGACACTCCCCTTCCCGTTCGGGTGGCGCTCGGGGTTGTAGTCACCGGCCTACTAGCTGCTACTGATTATTTCCTCCCCCTCCTTATGTGTTGATTGTGTGCACCTGTTTTGAGTTAGGTAGTAGGCTTTATTAGTCAGCCGGCCCGCAGGGTTCCTTGTGCGGGATTAATTATTGTGATCGTCTGTTTGGTGTGCTTGTGTGCACGTCTATTGGGTTTTG
Source organism: Oncorhynchus mykiss (assembly GCF_013265735.2). Lineage (NCBI taxonomy): Eukaryota > Metazoa > Chordata > Actinopteri > Salmoniformes > Salmonidae > Oncorhynchus > Oncorhynchus mykiss. The sequence continues at coordinate 7,515,165 of NC_048584.1, read as the reverse complement.
TGGTTTCCCATTTTGTGGGTTTTCCCTGGACAGTTTAAGTCCCCCTGTTTGGGGCATTTGTTTGTTCAGTACGCCCTGTGTTTTTGTGAGGGTTGGCTTATGTTCAGCGTTTATCAGTGCATTAAAATAGCACTCCCCTGAACTCTCTGCTTCCTGCGCCTGACTCCTCACCCACTACACTCAGACCGTTACACAGTGCCTTCAGAAAGTATTCACACCCCTAAAATTTGTCCACATTTTGTTGTGTTACAGCCTGAATTTAAAATGGATTACATTAACATTTTATCCCTGACCTACACACAATACCCCATAATGAAAAGTGGAATCATGTTTTTCGAAATGTTTACAAATGAATTAAAAGCTGAAAAGTCTTGACTCAATAAGTATTCAACCCCTTTGTTATGGCAAGCCTAAATAAGTTCAGGAGTAAACACTTGCTTAACGAGTCACTTGCATGGACTCACTCTGTGTGCAATAATAGTGTTTAACATGATTTTTGAATGACTACCTCATTAAAAACAAAGCAAAAAAGTAGACATTGAATATCCCTTTGAGCATGGTTGCCAGAGAGGAAGGAAACTGCTCAGGGATTTCACCATGAGGGTGACTTTAAAACAGTGACAGAGTTGAATGACTGTGATAGGAGAAAACTGAGAATGGATCAACAACATGGTAGTTACTTCATAATACTGACCTAATTGACAGAGTGAAAAGAAAGCCTGTACAGAATAAAACATATTCTAAACATGCATCCTGTTTGCAACAAAGCACTAAAGCAATACTGTAAAAAATGTGGCAAAGCAATTCACTTTTTGTCCTGAATACAAAATGTTATGTTTGAGGAAAATTCAATACAACACATTACTGAGTAGCACTGTCCATATTTTCAAGCATAGTGGTGGCTGCATCATGTTATTGGAATGCTTGTAATTGTTAAGGACTAGGGAGTTTTTCAGGATAAAAAAGAAACGGAATGGAGCTAAGCACTGCCAAAATCCTAGAGGAAAACCTGGTGGCAGGTAGCCTAGCAGTTAAAAGCATCGGGACAGTAACCGAAAGGTCGCTGGTTTGAAATCCCTGAGTTGACAAGCTGAAAAAAATCTGTTGACATGCCCTTGAGCAAGGTACTTAAACCTAATTGCTCCTGTCAGTCAATTTGGATAAGAGTGTCTGCTAAATGACTGCTAAATGATTAAAATGTAAATATACAGTGCCTTGCGAAAGTATTCGGCCCCCTTGAACTTTGCGACCTTTTGCCACATTTCAGGCTTCAAACATAAAGATATAAAACTGTATTTTTTTGTGAAGAATCAACAACAAGTGGGACACAATCATGAAGTGGAACGACATTTATTGGATATTTCAAACTTTTTTAACAAATCAAAAACTGAAAAATTGGGCGTGCAAAATTATTCAGCCCCTTTACTTTCAGTGCAGCAAACTCTCTCCAGAAGTTCCGTGAGGATCTCTGAATGATCCAATGTTGACCTAAATGACTAATGATGATAAATACAATCCACCTGCGTGTAATCAAGTCTCCGTATAAATGCACCTGCACTGTGATAGTCTCAGAGGTCCGTTAAAAGCGCAGAGAGCATCATGAAGAACAAGGAACACACCAGGCAGGTCCGAGATACTGTTGTGAAGAAGTTTAAAGCCGGATTTGGATACAAAAATATTTCCCAAGCTTTAAACATCCCAAGGAGCACTGTGCAAGCGATAATATTGAAATGGAAGGAGTATCAGACCAATGCAAATCTACCAAGACCTGGCCGTCCCTCTAAACTTTCAGCTCATACAAGGAGAAGACTGATCAGAGATGCAGCCAAGAGGCCCATGATCACTCTGGATGAACTGCAGAGATCTACAGCTGAGGTGGGAGACTCTGTCCATAGGACAACAATCATTCGTATATTGCACAAATCTGGCCTTTATGGAAGAGTGGCAAGAAGAAAGCCATTTCTTAAAGATATCCATAAAAAGTGTCATTTAAAGTTTGCCACAAGCCACCTGGGAGACACACCAAACATGTGGAAGAAGGTGCTCTGGTCAGATTAAACCAAAATTGAACTTTTTGGCAACAATGCAAAATGCTATGTTTGGCGTAAAAGCAACACAGCTGAACACACCATCCCCACTGTCAAACATGGTGGTGGCAGCATCATGGTTTGGGCCTGCTTTTCTTCAGCAGGGACAGGGAAGATGGTTAAAATTGATGGGAAGATGGATGGAGCCAAATACAGGACCATTCTGGAAGAAAACCTGATGGAGTCTGCAAAAGACCTGAGACTGGGACGGAGATTTGTCTTCCAACAAGACAATGATCCAAAACATAAAGCAAAATCTACAATGGAATGGTTCAAAAATAAACATATCCAGGTGTTAGAATGGCCAAGTCAAAGTCCAGACCTGAATCCAATCGAGAATCTGTGGAAAGAACTGAAAACTGCTGTTCACAAATGCTCTCCATCCAACCTCACTGAGCTCGAGCTGTTTTGCAAGGAGGAATGGGAAAACATTTCAGTCTCTCGATGTGCAAAACTGATAGAGACATACCCCAAGCGACTTACAGCTGTAATCGCAGCAAAAGGTGGCGCTACAAAGTATTAACTTAAGGGGGCTGAATAATTTTGCACGCCCAATTTTTCAGTTTTTGATTTGTTAAAAAAGTTTGAAATATCCAATAAATGTCGTTCCACTTCATGATTGTGTCCCACTTGTTGTTGATTCTTCACAAAAAAATACAGTTTTATATCTTTATGTTTGAAGCCTGAAATGTGGCAAAAGGTCGCAAAGTTCAAGGGGGCCGAATACTTTCGCAAGGCACTGTATATGTTCAGTTTGCTTTCCACCAGACATTAATTAAACTTTCAGATGAACAATTACTTAAGGCCAAATCTACACTGGTTGCTTACCATGAAGACAGTGAATGTTCTTGAGTGGGCTAGTTTCAGTTCTTAAATCTACTTGAAAATCAATGGCAAGACCTGAAAATGGTTGTCTACCAATGATCAACCAACTTGAAGAATTTAGAAAAATAATAATCAGCAAATGTTGCACAATCCAGGTGTTGAAAGCTCTTAGAGTCCAGAAAAGACTCACAGCTGTTATCGCTGCCAAATGTGCTTCTACAAAGTATTGACTCAGGGGTGTGAATACTTATGTAAATGACAACAAAATGTGGAATAAGTCAATGGGCATGAATTCTTTCTGAAGGCACTGTACATATGCCAACCTCTAGAGAACTATTCCCCAGCACGCGCCCTTCAATTATCAGACTAAATGTCCTGGTCACACCTACCACAACCCTGCGCAGCATTAGTGACAGGGCCTTCTTACATGTGGCCCTTCAGCTCTGGAACACTCTACATGTCACAGAGGCTGCTTCAATTTCATTATTTAAAACACAACTAAAGACCTACCTATTTAAGCTAGACAGGTTAAAATGTAATGTTTGATTGCCTAATTTGCTTAAAATATACAGTACCAGTCAAATGTTTTAGAACACCTACTCATTCAAGGGTTTTTCTTTGCTTTACTTAAAGCCAGTGACATATCGTTAGTAAAGATTGAAAAAAGTAGGGGGCCAAAACAGCTGCCCTGGGAAATTCCTGGTTCTACCTGGATTATGTTGGAGAGGCTTCCATTAAAGAACACCCTCTGTGTTCTGTTAGACTGGTAACTCTTTATCCACAATATAGCAGGGAGTGTAAAGCCATAACAAATATGTTTTTCCAGCAGCAGACTAAGATCTATAATGTCAAAAGCCGCACTGAAGTCTAACAAAACAACATTTACAATCCTTTTATCATCAATTTCTCTCAGCCAATCATCAGTTATTTGAGTAAGTACTGTGCTTGTTGAATATCCTTAAATATAACTGTACAGAAAGTCTGTTGCCAATGTGTTTACAGCAAAATAGCATTTTATCTGGTCAAACTGGTCAAACAGGTATCTGGTCATTTTTTCCAAAAGTTTACTCAGGGTTGGTAACAGGCTGATTGGTTGACTTTTTCAGCCAGTAAAGGGGGCTTTACTATTCTTGGGTAGCGGAATTACTTTTGCTTCCCTCAAGGCCTGAGGGAACACACTTTCTAGTAGACTTAGATTGAAGATATGCAAATAGCAGAGGCAATATTGCCCTCTATTATCCTCAGTAATTTTCCATCAAAGTTGTCAGACCCCGGTGGCTTGTCAGTGTAGATAGACAACAATAATTGATTCACTTCTTCCACACTCACTTTCCGGAATTCAAAGTTACAGTGCTTGTCTTTCATAATTTGATCAGTTATACTTGGATGTGTAGTGTCAGCGTTTGTTGCTGGCATGTCATGCTTAAGTTTGCTAATTTTGCCAATGAAAAATCATTAAAGTAGTTGGCAATATTAGTGGGTTTTGTGATGAATGAGTCATCTGATTCAATGAATGATGGAGCTGAGTTTGCCTTTGTCATGACTGTCCTGATCAGGTCAGGTTACAGGAGACCACAACCCTACAGATTATCTCTCAACCCCAACAGAGGAGGAGAGATCTAGGGGTCTGAAGATGTGGGGGTTTTATGACCCCTCACGCCCCTGGTAAATCTTAGGCCACAGACAAATTCCTTTTGTCCTGTTACTATGGAGGACCAGCCTCAGAACATTAAACATGAAATAAAGGGACTTTGGTTTCATCACTATGGTTTCCATCAGCCACAATGGTGGTCATGACGATAGATGGAATATGAAAATGTATGTCAGTTTTGTTTTGTTATTAAAGGTTAATAGATGACGTTATTACGAAAACATTGTAACGTCAACAGTTTACCTAGTATATGTTTGATGTTTATACATTGTACGTTGTAAGGAAAATGTCCAAATCAAAGAGAATGTTTTGGTAAAGATGACATGTGAAGTTAGTTGTCTAAAATTGGATTTGAATCAAATCTAGACCTTGCCCATAACTTGGTACGCCCAGAGAAGGGCCCTAAAGGTGGTTACGCCCACTTCTGACACGAGGGTATAAAACCTGTGAGTAAAGAATTTCCAGATTAGACTACGTGACCCAAGCTGCAGCCGAGGTCTAAAAAGTCAACGAACCCAAAATACAACGCATGAGTAGCTGCGAGTAGCTGTGTCTAAGCCGGTGAAATCAAGTCGAACCACCTGGCCTCCATCTCCCATTGAATCGTGGTATCTACACGGTTTAATTCCTCAACTGTGAGATCTGAACTACAGAGCTGTCTGTCCTCAGAAGAGCCCTTCCAGAACAAGGGCAAGGGAACAGACTCCTAAGCCAAAAGGACACTGATATCGTGAGGACGACCAGAGAGGTGCGCCGGAGAAGTGCGTCATTGAGCAGCCTGGACGGTCCAAGCAGAGAATCCACAGAGACCTTCCCCACGTAATTACATCATTATATTCTGACACATAAGAGCGGCAGTTTGGGGCAAGGCTAGGGTTAGAATAAGCATAGCTGACAAATTCACCCAAATGTATATTTCTCTCGTGTACTTTCTCTTTTTCTCTCTCTTTTAAATCCCCATTTTGGGTAACACGCGCCATAGTGTGTTGGCCCGTTATACTAAGTTCTAATCAATAGCCTAGAATGTGTTTTTGTGTATGTGTATCTTTTATCATTTTTTTTTTTTTTTTAGTAAATAAATACTCAACTAAGATTGGTGTGGTACGAATTCATTGGTGAGACCCGGGTCCGTGCAGATTCACGGATTATGCGACGTTCAGAACGAGACTGTAGAGGAAACTGATTAATTAGCGGCTGTTGTAAAATCAATATTCTGATATTCTTTGAGTTAATTTGGGAAATAGAGACTCAATAAAAACATATTTTCCCATGGTGCCCCAGGTTAATGAGTTAATAATTGCTTAATTCAGTTAATCACGCAATTAGAAACTTTTAATCATTCGATGAGCAACAGTCGTCACATTAACTAATACAACGTCACAACACCTTTTTGCCCATAACTTAATTTAAGGTGCTCCAAAGTTTTTTTTACCATCATTCTCTATATAATTGATCTTTGCTTCATAGTCTAGTTTCTAAGCACACTAATTACCTTATATTTTTGCCCATTGTAAGGAAAGAGTATTTTTCCACTGACTTACGTTAGCTGTTGTGAAAGACTAAACAGATGTGTTGGAAACAGGAGTTGGTCAAGGCTGGAGGAAAAAATGCTGACCGGACCCTGCATTTGGGCCTGTTTCAATTATTGTTCAATGAGATACATTAAATATACCACAAAAATATGGTTTTGTTTAATTCAGCGCCCTAGGAAATTGTTGTTGTTTTGAAGCTAATTTCATGCAATTCTACATCATGTAACATGACTCATGACATCTTATGTGTCATGAGTCAAGTATCAGTGTAGATAAACCTCTTTTTCAGAAAGTGATTAGCTCAATTGATAGCAACATAGTCACACATTAGGCACTCCCCATCACACCAAACCAGTCCCATCGCCACCCTTACCCTGAGCAGCCACTCCATCCTACTGTCCTCATCTGTCTCCGACCTTAGAGTGTTGCTAGACACCCTCCCTCACTTTCTTCGACCACCTAAAATCTGTCTGTGAAAAATAATTATTTCACCTGAAAACATCACCCGGCTTCTTCCTACTCTCTCCAAACCTGCTCTGGAAAAGCTGTTAAACTCCCTCGTCACTTCACGACTTGATTACTATAATGCAGCTTGTGCAGAACTGCCAGTGTCCTCAAAGGAACCCGGTGATCTGCCCACATCAGCCTTATTCTAGCCTCTCTCCACTGGCTGCCCAACCAATTCAGAATCAACTTCAAAATCATGCTGTTAGTCTTCAAAACCCTAGCCTTTGGTCCCCAATACCTCAGTGAACTCCTCAGCCCCAAACAGTCTTCACGGTCACTCATGACCGAGCATTCTGCTGCCTCGGCCTCCGGCTCTGGAACGAGCCCCCCCATCTCTGCATGTTCAGACCACCACTGTCTTAAAGTCTGAGCTCAAGAATCACTTCTTCAAACTGGCTTTAACTTAATCTGATCTATGATGTGGTGTCTGTTGTTGGTCTTGTACATTAGTTTCAAGTTCTATTGTTTTGTCCTTGTCGCCTCTCTTCTTAGTTTGTGTATCTTGTATAGTACTAGACCGTTAGCTTTCTTTAGCCCTCTTATTAAAGATTTTTTATTTAAATGGTTGCTCTCAACGTGAATAGCTTTGTGATTTACATCTGTAAATGAAAAGTGCTCTGCAAATGTAAGTAATTATTATTACTTCTGTAAGGATGAGAATGGGATATTCATGATTGATTAGAAAGGCCTCACGTGTGTATAAATTCCTGTCTATCACGTGAACTAATTGGGATGGTGGTTGCCTGACCCAGAATAAAGTCACTTCCTGTTGAGCTCCTTATGCTGTCTCATGTCCATGTCCTGTCTTATAGCTGATGTTACACTCCCTGAATCCTCCAAACTGATGTTACACTCCCTGAATCCTCCAAACAGCGTGTTACACATCCGAAGATAAGTGCATTGGAGTCGCGTCTTTCTCGTGGAATTCACTGCTCGTTTCTAGCCTTGCGGGGGCACGCAGTAACCCTTGTTCAAAAAAAAGGTCAAAAAGCATGGGTATAGATTGCTTAATATTATCAGGATCCATTTTTTTGCCTTCACATTTTTAAGCTAACACTTTTTGCCCTTTTTTTGAACAAGTGGTGCTGGGTACCCCCGCATACCCCCTCAATTTGAGCACTGACTATATTACTTGCACATGTGTGCCATCTGAAAACCTTGTCCATGTGGTATTTTTAACTTTTTTATTTAATAGGCAAGTCAGTTAAGAACAAATCCCCCCCCTCCCCCATGCTGAATCTGTGGTGTGTCGATACCGTATACCTTTCTATTATTTAGTCATCAGTACCAGAGATTTGTTTCAAACACAAACGGTAATACAAGTTATCTTTAATGTACCACTATACACTTTTAGATATGACAAATACATAATACCCACATCATGCACATGAACTGTAACACGTATCCTTCAGACTGTCCTCTTCAATATGAACCATTTCTGACAACAAAAAATGTACACTTACCTGTTAATGCTCTATTGTGTTTATATACCTGCAGGAAGTACCTTTATGTGATAACGTTTATTTGAGTAATTTGATTGTTTTTCCGATAAAAAGTATGTGCATAAATATACACCGAGTGTACAAAACATTAGGAACACCTTCCTAATATTGAGTTGCACCCCCTCTTTGCCCTGAGAACAGCCTCCATTTGTCTAGGACTACACAAGGTGTTGAAAGTGTTCCACAGGGATGCCGGCCCGTGTTGACTCCAATGCTTCCCACAGTTGTGTCAAGTTGGGGAGTGGACCATTCTTGATACACACTGTTGAGAGTGAAACACCAAGCAGCATTGCAGTTCTAGACACAAACCGGTGCGCCTGGCTCCTACTACCACACACCGTTCTAAGGCGCCGAAATATTTTGCCGTGCCCATTCACCCTCTGACTGGCACACATACACAATCCATGTCTCAGTTGTGTCATTGTTTAAAAATCCTTCTTTAACCTGTCTTCATCTAAGCTGATTGAAGTGGATTTAACAAGTGGCATCAATAAGGGATCATAGCTTTCATCTGGATTCACCTGGTCAGTCTGTCATGGAAAGAGCATGTTTTGTACACTCAGTGTATGTATTATGATTTTTCATAAAACTCACTTTTTTTTTTATAGTGGAACATTACTCACATCCACGTAAACAAAACGATACACAAAGGTACCATACAAAGAATCTGTACAAAGATACAACACCAATCTCATTGTCTATCCAAGCAAGGACCAGTATCACGTCCTCGCTCCTCGCCTCCTTCTCAAACCCAATTGGATGAGAAAACCAGGGTTCTCCCCTTTGACCCTCTCCTCAAATGGGTTTTGAGAAGGAGGCGAGGAGAGAAGACGCAAGGAGTATGCAATTGAGATTCTCCCCATCTGTCAGGAAACAAGGCACCGTAACAATTCATAACAGTCCGGAAAGGGAGGTAGCAGGGTTTGGGAGTAACTGATTACAAAAAAACAGCTAAAATATTGTAATCAGATTACAGATACTTTTGAGAAACTAGATGACTACTTCTTGAATTACTTTTAAATTCAGAAAATATGTTTGTTTCGGTTTTCTCAATGACAATCAATTCAGTATTGAAAAAAGGGGCAAGTTCGTTCCACCTGAGTGTGGCTGACCACAAATCAGAGGCCACTATGATGACACACCAAATGTGTTTGATGGATCCTTTTTGTCTTCTTCTAACGCCTCTTCTGGGGAAAGTAATCCAAAAGTACTGAAAGTATTCAGATTGTGTTACTGAGTTTGGGTAATCCAAAAGTTACATTACTGACTACAATTTTGGACAGGTAACTGTAACAGATTATATTTACAAAGTAACCTAACCAACCAGGACAGGGAGTGTCCACAAGATGGAGGAGGTTAGAACTCGCTCTCCTCCAGTATCTCCTCCATGGTCTCTCCCAGCGTCATCTCTCCATCGCTACTTGACAGGCTCTTCCTGGTGTGGAACTCCAATCCTCCTGTGTCTCTCTCCCTATCTCGCCACCCTGCCACCTCCCCTCCTTCCACCTCTCGTCGCCCTCCTTGCCCCTGCAAGGCCACCTGCAGCAAGTGGGAGTGTGTGGCAGGCCCACCCCCCTCCTCGTATGATTCGCTCTGCTGGGAGCCATGGGGACGTCGGCCTCTAGAGCACTTCCACATATGTTTGAGGGGCTCGCCCCGGAAGTCGATGCAGGGCGTAACCTGGAAGTGGTTTGTGAACAGGAAGAGCTGCCATCGCTTTTTCAGCTCTGTCTGGACCTGGAGATAACAGATTTTTGTTTGTGTTTTTATTTGTATTTATTTATTATTTTATATTACGATTAGAACGATTTGTTAAGCTAACACTTAGGCTACAGTAAATTGAACATCTAGTTTGTGGATAGTTACCTCTACGTTGGCGAAGCAGTACAGCACAGAAACCAAGAATCCCTGAGAGAGAGGTATGACACATAAGGATTGTATTCAAGGTAGCAAACTCTACCGGGCCATTTGCATTTATTATCAAGACAAATTATTTTCCTCTAAATGCAGTTCTTAATGGGATCAGGATGTTTTCCTTTCTTTACTCAACAGGAACAATTAAACATTTGTTATGGTCTTGTGGAAGGTGGCCATTTTGTTATCAGCTCTTACCTGGAAGGAGCTAAGAGTGAGGTTAATGAAGTTCCTGGCATAGCGGCTGCTTCCCTCCACACTCTCGTCTATCAGTATAGTGAAAACTACCTCGTGGATCCCCAGTAGAGGGATCAGGACTATCGTAGCCCTGGCCAAGCTAACAGAGAAAAGGAAAGGAGTTTTGGCATTCAGACTGTACTGGGGTTCAAATAAATAGTTGCTCGACGGTGCTGGCTACTACTGTCAAAGATCAGAGTAAACCTTTAGAGTGACCGTACTCTACCTGTATCTGTAGTCTGTGAATTTCACTTGGTCTGCCTTTAACTTTGAGAGGAGCAACATTAGTATTTTGATGAATATGTAGAAAATTACCTGCAACACAAATCAAGTATATATTTATTCTGTAAAACAGTAGGAGATGCTTATGTTTTTAGGCTGGTGTGTAAAAAGTAAACTGTGTCTTTAAGAGGAAAAACCCGATCTTATTGGGATCAGTGCACCCTAACCATTCTGCCCTATATGACATGCTTGTGACTGCTTCTGACACCCACTGCTCTGGCTGACGTCTATGTCACATGGTCTCAACTATTGATCTTAGACATCCCAAAATCGGTGTGAAATCAGTGAAGAATCCCAGGAAATCTCACAAGAGCTGATGCCCCCAGTGTGTCAGTCTTGTGCACTTTTGGCTTACACTGTGGAGTCATATGGTTTGATAGACGATTTATCGTTGTGTCACGTTCTTAGATATCAGTGGAGCATTATTTGAGTGGTGATACAGGAGGTTGCGATAGGTTGTATATTGTAGGTTGCTACTCACCAACACAGATAAAGTGATGGGTCCCCTTATTATCCACCAGATCCATCTATTCTCATTGTTCCAGCACCTTAGGACAGGAGAGATTCAAGCGAGATTTGGGCCTACAGCATCAGCTTGTATCATAGACTATTGGGTATTTACACAAATCAGTACTGATTGGTTACTTTATGCAAACAGACAGAAATATGACCAGAAGTCTTGAAATGAGTGGTGTTAATTCTCCCAAAATACTTACCCTTTATTTTCATATAAAACTTTGCTCACTGTCCATGGCACCACAAACACGAATGGAGTACCTTTTTGCAAGAGCAAAAGTATTTTGTTGCCATGAGTTGTCAATCTTCATTAGAGCCTTACCCTATCCAATGAACATGTGCCTTTCAAACATTAGAGCCTTACTTACACACCAACCAATCAGAATGTGTCTCTTAAACATTAGCGCCATACCTCAGCCAATTAACATGTATCTTATAAACATTTAGAACCATACCCCAGCCAATGAGCATGTATCTCTTGAGTAGCCGTCTCTTGGTGAGGACATCGGTGAAGAGGAGGGTCTGGAGGAAGATTGCTTCTACTAGGAGCCAGAAGTAGTTACAGGCTACAAAATACTCCATGGACACCCGGGAGGCCTTACATACCACCGTTGTCTACAGGAAGAGGAGATATTGGATGAAATATGATATATTACATTGCCTTGTCCTTGTTGAATAAATGTACTTTACATCGTAGTCTCTTGTGACAGACGTTAACGTAACACCTGAGATTTGGTTCTGGGTGCCCAGGATTTCTTCTATCATAAGGAATACGTATCCTGAAGGCCAGCATCGTTGAAAATGTAATGTTTTTATAGATTTATTTTTGAACAAACTCTACAGGACGTGAGTACCACTGAGTTGGAGTATGAGTTCCACCCTTGGTCGTCACTGGGTAGCTTGGTGTACATGACATGTAACACGATCTCCTTTATGCAGACGGCCATGGCTCTCAACATGAAGGACACAAACAGATTCATGTGGATGTAGTTCCTCGTACAGTGGAGCTTCCTGGAAGAGACGGAGGTTGGCATTGACTCAAACCCACCACTGACTATTTAGTGTGGAAATTGATTTTGTGATTATGCGACTAAGATGAATGCTCAGTACATAGGCAATCCATTGTGGTTTATAGTGATCGATAACATAATCTGTAATCTTGTTATTCTGCTTCCCCTGGTATCTGTTTTATATTTCATTATCAATTAATGACATTGAATGAATGCCATGACTAAGGAGTATGTCATTGCTTTGCAGTTGTGTCATCGCCCTACGATAGTAGAATTCATCATGATCATCATTAACATGTGCCTAACCCTCTGACCCCTGCGCTCTGGCCCCTTGACACTAACCTGAGAATGCCCATGAGCAGAGTGGCCAGAGAGAGGGAGGAGAGAGACAGAGAGTAGCCGACGATGGAGATGACCCTAAGGGCTGCATGGCGAAACCACTCATCCTCCTGAAAGACACAGACATGGAAAAAAAATAAGTGAAAAATAGGCAATTGACCTTTACCTCTGAAATTCACTTAGAAATTCACTTTGATGATACAATGAAAGCAGTACATGGTTATAACATCTACTGAAAAGACAGAAATGCCAAAAGATCTGTGTTGCCGTTTATACACTATTCAGAACCACATTCCTGTAAAGCTTAGAGAGGATCTCATGTTAAATACTGTTGAAGTAATATGGCTACAGGTTCATCTGTCTGCCTCACCTAAAGCCCATTCTGGTGGGAAGCCACTATATACCACCAAGTGCTAACAGTCAGTTTCTGGATAACGTGTTAAATGGTTGATAATGTACACAACCGGTCAAATGTTTTAGAACACCTACTCATTCAAGGGCTTTTCTTTTTTTTGTACTATTTTCTACATTGTAGAATAATAATGAAAACGTCAAAACTATGAAATAACACATGGAATCATGTAGTAAACAAAAAAGTGTTCAACAAATCAAGCTATATTTTCTATTTGAGATTCTTCAAATAGCCACACTTTGCCTTGATGACAGCTTTAAACAATCTTGGCATTCTCTCGACCAGCTTCATGAGGTAGTCACCTGGAATGCATTTCAATCAACAGGTGTGCTGTCTTAAAAGTTCATTTGTGGAATTTCTTTCCTTCTTAATGCGTTTGAGCCAATCAGTTGTGTTGTGACAAGGTAGGGGTGGTATACAGAAGATAGCCCTATTTGGTAAAAGACCAAGTCCATATTATGGCAAGAACAGCTCAAATAAGCAAAGAGAAATGACAGTCCATCAGTACTTTAAGACATGAAGGTCAGTCCATCATTACTTTAAGACATGAAGGTCAGTCCATCATTACTTTAAGACATGAAGGTCAGTCCATCATTACTTTAAGACATGTAGGTCAGTCCATCATTACTTTAAGACATGAAGGTCAGTCCATCATTACTTTAAGACATGAAGGTCAGTCCATCATTACTTTAAGACATGAAGGTCAGTCCATCATTACTTTAAGACATGTAGGTCAGTCCATCATTACTTTAAGACATGAAGGTCAGTCCATCATTACTTTAAGACATGAAGGTCAGTCCATCATTACTTTAAGACATGAAGGTCAGTCCATCATTACTTTAAGACATGAAGGTCAGTCCATCATTACTTTAAGACATGAAGGTCAGTCCATCATTACTTTAAGACATGAAGGGCAGTCCATCATTACTTTAAGACATGAAGGTCAGTCCATCATTACTTTAAGACATGAAGGTCAGTCCATCATTACTTTAAGACATGTAGGTCAGTCCATCATTACTTTAAGACATGAAGGTCAGTCCATCATTACTTTAAGACATGTAGGTCAGTCCATCATTACTTTAAGACATGAAGGTCAGTCAATCTGGAAAATGTCAAGAACTTTGAAAGTTTATTCAAGTGCAGTTTCAAAAACCATCAAGCGCTGTGATGAAACTGGCTCTCATGAGGACCGCCACAGGAAAGGAAGACCCTGAGTTACCTCCGCTGCAGAGGATAAGTTCAAGACTTACCAGCCTCAGAAATTGAAGCCCAAATAAATGATTCACAGAGTTCAAGTAACAGATACATCTCAACATCAACTGTTCAGAGGAGACTGTGTGAATCAGGCCTTCATGGTCGAATTGCTGCAAAGAAACCACTACTAAAGGACACCAATAAAAAGAAGAGACTTGCTTGGGCCAAGAAACACAAGCAATGGACATTAGACCAGTGGAAATTTGTCCTATGGTCTGGAATCCAAATTGGAGAATTTTGGTTCCAACCACCGTGTCTTTATGGGGGTGTGGGGGTGCTTTGCTGGTGACACTGTCTGTGATTTATTTAGAATTCAAGGCACACTTAACCAGCATGGCTACCACAGCAATCTGCAACATTATGTCATTCCATCTGGTTTGGGCTTAGTGGGACTATCATTTGTTTTTCAACAGGACAATGACCCAACACACTTCCAGGCTATTTTACCAAGAAGGAGAGTGATGGAGTGCTGCCTGGCCTCCGCAATCCCCCGACCTCAACCAAATTGAGATGGTTTGGGATGAGTCGGACCGCAGAGTGAAGGAAAAGCAGCCAACAAGTGCTCAGCATATGTGGGAATTCCTTCAAGACGGTTGGAAAAGCATTCCAGGCGAAGCTGGTTGAGAGAATGCCAAGAGTGTGCATAGCTGTCATCAAGGCAAAGTGTGGTTATTTGAAGAATCTCAAATAAAAAATATAATTTGATTTGTTTAACACTTTCTTGGTTACTACATGATTCCATATGTGTTATTTCATAGTTTTGATATCTTCACTATTATTCTACAATGTATAAAATAGTCCAAATAAAGAGAATCCCTTGAATAAGTAGGTGTTCTAAAACTTTTGACCCGTAATGTATGTGATATAAACAGAGAGGTATATTTTCTGGGTGATTTAAATATTGACTGGCTTTCATCAGGCTGTCCACTCAAGAGAAATCTTCTAACTGTAACTTGTGCTTGCAACCTGTATCGGGTTATCAGTCAACCTATCAGGGTTACAAATAAGCACAGAAATGAAATCATCAACATATATTGATCACATCTTTACTAATGCTGCAGAAATTTGCTTTAAAGCAGTGTCTAAATCCATAGGATGTAGTGATCACAATACTGTAGCCATATCTAGGAAAACCAAAGTTCCAAAGCATGGGCCTAGTATAATTTATAAGAGGTCATACAATATGTTTTGTAGTGATTTCTATATTGTTGATGTAAAGAATATTTGTTGGTCCCTGGTGTTTTGAGGAGCAAACAGAAGCTGCACTTGACACATTTATGAAATTGCTTATCCCAGTTACTAATAAGCATGCACCCATTAAGAAAATGACTGCAACAACTGTTAAAACCCTGTGGATTGATGAGGAATTGAAAAATTGTATGGTATAGAGGGATGAGGCAAAAGGAATGTCAAATAAGTCTGGCTGCACAACAGATTGGCAAATATACTGCAAATTGAGAAATCATGTGACTAAACTGGATATAAAGAAGAAACTAGACCATGAAACAAAGATCCATTATATAGAGAATGATAGTAAAAACTTTGGAGCACCTTAAATTAATTTATGGGCAAAAAGGCAAACTCGGCTCCATCATTCATTGAATCAGATGACTCATTCATCACAAAACCCACTGATATTGCCAACTACTTTAATGATTTTTTCATTGGCAAAATTAGCAAACTTAAGCATGACATGCCAGCAACAAACGCTGACACTACACATCCAAGTATAACTGATCAAATTATGAAAGACAAGCACTGTAATTTTGAATTAAGTAAAGTGAGTGTGTAAGAAGCGAAAAAATGATTGTTGTCTATCTACACTGACAAGCCACCGGGGTCTGACAACTTTGATGGAAAATTACTGAGGATAATAGAGGGCAATATTGCCTCTGCTATTTGCATATCTTCAATCTAAGTCTACTAGAAAGTGTGTTCCCTCAGGCCTTGAGGGAAGCAAAAGTAATTCCGCTACCCAAGAATAGTAAAGCCCCCTTTACTGGCTGAAAAAGTCAACCAATCAGCCTGTTACCAACCCTGAGTAAACTTTTGGAAAAAATGACCAGATACCTGTTTGACCAGTTTGACCAGATAAAATGCTATTTTGTTGTAAACAAATTGGCAACAGACTTTCTGTACAGTTATATTTAAGGATATTCAACAAGCACAGTACTTACTCAAATAACTGATGATTGGCTGAGAGAAATTGATGATAAAAGGATTGTAAATGTTGTTTTGTTAGACTTCAGTGCGGCTTTTGACATTATAGATCTTAGTCTGCTGCTGGAAAAACATATTTGTTATGGCTTTACACTCCCTGCTATATTGTGGATAAAGAGTTACCAGTCTAACAGAACACAGAGGGTGTTCTTTAATGGAAGCCTCTCCAACATAATCCAGGTTGAACCAGGAATTCCCCAGGGCAGCTGTTTAGGCCCCCTACTTTTTTCAATCTTTACTAACGATATGCCACTGGCTTCGAGTAAAGCCAGGGTGTCTATGTATGCAGATGACTCAACACTATACACATCAGCTACTACAGTGACAGAAATGACAGCAAAACCGGCTGGGCGTGAGCGCCATCGTGCGCCATCGTGCATACATTTATTTTGTCCCCCCACACCAAACGCGATCACGACACACAGGTTAAAATATCAAAACAATTTAGCTAGCTTGCTGTTGCTAGATAATTTGTCCTGTGATATAAACATTGAGTTGTTATTTTACCTGAAATGTACAAGGTTCTCTACTCCGACAATTAATCCACATATTAAACAGTCAACCGAATCGTTTCTAGTCATCTCTCCTCTTTCCAGGCTTTTTCATCTTTGAACTTATGTGGTGATTGGCTTCTAAACTTTCATAGTATTACTACACCGACAGGCAACACAGTTTGTCTTTCAATCACCCACGTGGGTATAACCAATGGCACATAGGTACCCGCTTCTATAAACCAATGAGGAGATGGGAGAGGCAGGACTTGCGATCTGTGTCAGAAATATAAAGGGGTTCTATTTTAGCCCGTGGCAACGCAGACGCTCGTTGACGCGACGCGAGCAGTGTGGTCAGCCTATTAGTCCTAAATATTTCAAAAACTAAAAGCATTGTATTTGAGACAAATCATTCACTAAACCCTAAACCACAACTAAATATTGTAATGAATTATGTGGAATTTGAGCAAGTTGATGTGACTAAACAGCTTGGAAAAACCCTGGATTATAAACTTTCAGCGTCAAAACATGTTGATACAACAGTAGTTAAAAACTTCTTAGGGATAGCCCGCTTTTTTTCAATAAATTGAAGTATGAGCAAACTACATGACATTTAGTGTGAAGTTACCCAGGTACATTTGGGCAAATCATGAAGGAGACGTTTGCATTCATATTACATTTTCCTGCAAGAATATCATCAAATCTGTATACTTGGACTTTGATTTAGTTTTTCCAGTATTAGTAGCCATATTATAAGTTAAACATTTGCAAATAACCAGTTTTCATAACTTCATAACTCTCCATATTCTTATAATTTTTGTCCAAAAGGAAAAGGCTGGCTGTCGCACAAGGTTAACAGCTACATTTTGCGACAGATACGGGGTTTCCGGATACTCCAATAAAGCCCAGCTCATTGGCTATCTAGCTAGCTTTGTTTGGTGCTTATTTGACAAAGTTAGAGTCGATCAAGTGAAGACCGCCAGCGTCATCGGCGTGCCATGAAGGCGTCGCTCTCTGACCAAATTTGGTGTCCTATAGGATATACTACACCCTTAATGATATAGTGAAGTCTGGTTACGTTCTAGGATCTCTGAGGAATTACATACGAACGTGATTTGACTGGTTTAAACAATGTTTAGGGTTAGATTTTCAAAGATTCCTTTCTTTTTCTTTTTCTTTTATTTCACCTTTATTTAACCAGGTAGGCTAGTTGAGAACAAGTTCTCATTTGCAACTGCGACCTGGCCAAGATAAAGATAAATTGAACGAGTGGAAATACAAAATTGATCGTGGATGCCATATGGACCTTTTTAGGATATGAAAAATGATTTTTATCTAACAACACAACACTATGTTATCTCTGGGACCCTTTGGATGATAAATCAGAGCAAGATTTCATAATGTAAGTACACATTTCACCTTCAGAGGTGAATTTATCAAACCTATTGCAGTGAAAAAAGTGTTTTGTTGTTAGGAGCTCTACTCAAGCAATAGCATGGCCTTTTTTTCCCAGTAATAGCTACTGTAAGTTGGACTATGCAGTTATATTAACAAGAATTTAAGCTTTCAGCCGATGTTAGACACTTATATGTACCGACATTTGTTGTTTCTCTAAAATCTGCGTTCGTGACACAAGGGGCTGCATGATTTACAACTATCCCTCCTACAGGCCCTAGATTTGTTGCACCTAGACTACTGTTCAGTTGTGTGGTCAGGTGCCACATAGAGGGACTAAGTTAAATTGCAATTGGCTCAGAACAGGGCAGTGTGGCTGTACATAGAGAGCTAACATTAATGATATGCATGGCAATCTCTCATGGCTTAAAGTGGAGGAGAGATTGACTTCATCACTACTTGTTTTTGTAAGAGGTGTTGAAAAGCTGAATGCACCGAGCTGTCTGTTTAAACAACTAGCACACAGCTCGGACACCCATGCATACCCCACAAGACCACCAGAGGTCTCTTCACAATCCCCAAGTACAGAACAGACTATGGGAGGTGCACAGTACTACATAGAGCCATGACTACATGGAACTCTATTCCATATCAGGTAACTGATGCAAACAGTAGATTCAGATTTAAAAACAGAAAGAAATACACCTTATGGAACAGTAGGGACTGTGAAGAGACACACACACAGGTACCGACACACGCATACGCACACAGGTGCTGGCACATGCAGTCTACACACACTTACATTGTAATATTGTTGTATAGTGGTATCATACATGTTGTGTTGTGGATATGTGGTGGTGTGACAGTGTTACATGATGCACTGTTTTATATTTTGTTTTATGTGTAAAAAAGTGTCTTCATTTGTTTGCAACCCAGAAAGAGTAGCTGCTACCTTGGCAGCAGCTAACGGGGATCCCTAATAAAATACAACTGGGGTATGATTTATTGTTGACGTTTCAGTTGCAAGGCCTTTTCCAAATGCAAGGCGAGTCTCCACTTTGTTTCCTCTCACAGCCTTTTCCTCACCTCGGGTTTAAAGAAGTCTTGGTCATCACATTCTGTCTTCTCTCGCCAGACATCCGTAGAATTCTCCTGGAGTCGCCAGGACCCATTGGACAGACACTCCATGTACACTCTCCTGGAGTCATCTGGGTCAGGAAGAGAAGAGGAATGACTAGATCGGTTATGGAGAGATTTGCTCATGTTCCAACCATGTTGGAAGGCACGTTTAACTGTGCTTCTAATTTTGTGTGGTACTATATGAAATGTTATGGTGTTGTGCCATCACATGACTTTATAGATATAGAATGCATGGATAGGTGTGATATTTATTTATTCATACGGGACAATGCACATAAATTAACATCAATATTACAATAATGAAACATCTATGTAAATGTGCCGGGGTTAGCCAAAAGCTCATTTGCACCTGTAGTCCCTGGGCATGTAAGTGTCGAAAAGGGACAACGCAATCCCCTCTAGTTTACTGCCCTGTTATCCTGGAGGTGCTTTCCTTGAACATGATATGCCGAGAGACAAGACCATTCAGGATCTTAAAGACAAGGATTGCATCTACATACTGCTTAAAGCTATACAGACTAAATAAATGATGTATGTAAATTATATGACAATGGTGGTAACTGTTTGGTTTGTTATCAAGTGATTCAATTGCTTTCAGAATAGTAGCTCCTGCCTGTGACCAGCATGTGAGGCAATATCTCAAATGTGAGAAGAATATAGCATGCATATATAGTTTTATAAACCTAAAGTTGGATAATCCAAACTTGACTGTGTTAAGCACCGTCTTCACATGTTTTTTAAATGTCAAGTTGGAGTCCAAAATTACGCTGAGATACCTGAAATTAGACACAACTTTTAGACGCTCCTCATTAATAAGAACAGCTTGTTGGGAAGAATCAATGGATTTCTTAGAGAAGTACATAGAAACAATCTTTAAATGCAGGCAAGAATTAGTCATACATTTAGAAACATGTACCATAGCTTCAGTTAACTTGTTAACAACTAGTTGTCTATTTTTGAGTGCACATACAGAACTGTATCGTCCCCATACATCTGCATGTTAACTTGTGGGCAAACAAGTGGGAGATCATTTATATAGAGGGTAAACAGAAGGGGGCCTAATATTGACCCTTGTAGGACCCCGAAGTGTCCCCCAAAACAAACCCATTGACTTCTGTTTGTCAGATAGGAATACATCCAACTAATGACTTCAGTGGACACATTAAGGGAGGATAGTTTGGATAGGAGGACCTCATGATTCACAGTATCAAAGGTCTTTTTAAGATCCAAACAGACTGACTTCACCACCTATGTCCAGTTAATGTTTAATGCACTCCAAAAAATAACAGTTGGCTGTTTCGGTAGAATGGTTAGTTCTGAATCCAAATGGCATTTGATGGATTGATTTAGCCTGAATGAAGCCTCCAGACTCACCCTTTGTAATCCAGGGAAGGTAGGAAGGGCAGGGCACTGACACGTTACCGGGGGCTGAGTGGGGCCAACACACAAACACGTCAACCATCCCGTTACAGTAGATTCCTGACAGGACAAACAAGTAAAGAGTAAGAGACAAACAGAAAAGTACATCAATAATAAAGTTCTATTGCTTAATTCACGGAAAATGGATTTCCATATAGATCAATTGCTGCCCTGACAATCTGGCTGCAATTAAATGACAATACACATTGTAGTGGAAGAATGGCACAATGATACATGGAACTGGCCATTGCCAAAAACAAACTGCTCACCAGTTTCTGAGAAGATGCTTTCTGCTAAAATCCTGGTGCAGTTCTCCCTATATTCATTCCGTTTAGAGATCAACTCTTCAAGTTCCATCTTCGTGGCGTCAGTTAATGGGGGATCCTAATAAAATAAAATCAATCACATGTGAAATAAGACAGTTATAAAGAGAGGAATATTTTATGATAAACTATACATTTTTACCACCCCCAACAAGGTGCCAAGAAGACTGAGGGGAATGTGGTTTTAGTGAGAGTCCACAAGATGGCAGTATTTGAGTAGAATTCCTGTTGAGCTATCTAACTACCCAGCCTCCATCTTTGTTAGGCGTCTGTGTAGGCAATTTCACAAGCCTAGGGCTCAATTCAATCCGTTTTGCCGAAGTTCAGCACTGTAGTACAATTGAAATGTAAAGGTCATTTACGATTGAGCCGACATATGCAAGGCTAACCTTGAATGCAGTCTCCGCAGACGCAGGAACATTGTCTTAAATTTTTAATCGTGCTATAGCGTTGAACTTCGGCGATACAGATTGAATCGAGACCCTAATGTCATGTGGTCTAAACTAATAGAAGTAAATGCACCTGTTTCATTTACTCTGAGAAGAGAAATCAAAATGGGAGATTTGACCAGCAGTAACTCAGTTAGGCTGCGTTTACACAGGCAGCCCAATTATGATCTTTGGACAATTATTTGCATATCTGATATCTATCTGGTCTTTCCCTAATGTGTAAACATCAAACATAACTACAGGGAATCTAATCTTTTGACTTCCAGTTCATACAGTACCACCTCCATCCATATGGTTGCGTTTACACAGGCAGCGCAATTCTGATTTTTTATCCAATGATTGGGCAAAAGATCAGAATTAGGCTTCCTGTGTAATCTGAATCCTGATACAAACCCGATCCTCCATATGCAACCTCTGTCTGGACGCTCAGATGAGATTTTTTTGCTCTTAAGTAGTTTGATGCTGCATTCATAACCAAGTGGGAAGGTGGTCATTAACAGTTGTGAATTTGTAAATACCAGTTGGATCCATTCATGTGCTTTGAACTCGTTGAGAAACGCTGATTGGCTAATGGCCAACAAGCTGTAAGTACAGACATCATGATTGTAAACCAATTATAGCGTTCAAAAAACAGAAGAGATTTTATAAATAATGTTTAGTTTTTACATCTAACTGCAGAAAATGCTGTTATCGAGGTAATTTCCTTAGTAGGTGATGTCAGAGCTCAGCATGTGGGACAAGTCGGAGCTCAGGGATGATAGACGAGTTTCCAACTAGTAATTACGAGGGGCATTCAAGTGGATTTTTCCCAGTTGTATGTGGTAAATACCACCTTCCCATTTGGCTATGAATGCATCATTATTACACACTATTGCGCATGCCCTGTTTTTACCATGACAACCACCCCAACATTACAGTAGCAGTGATGGGAAATGAGCATTACATCTGTTTGCTACTTCAGAGGCTACATCAATGCGAATGCGCAAATCTGATTTTGGTCACATGTAAAACTGTGTGGAATTTCTGAAGTATAAAGAAAATCAGATTTGGGTTCTTAGGGTTCTTATGTGTTCTTATGCCTAATCATGATCTTGGTCCAAAATGTAAAGTGACTGCCCAGTGTTTCCAGATTTCTATGAAATATGACTTATTTTCTCATTTTTCTTACAAATCTTTTTAATGAAGAATGTTAAAAAGCAGCTTTTCTGTGTTGCAATTGTGTGAGCCTATCCCAACAACAAAATGGTTAATGGTGTGGGCGTATACCAGTCGAAAGATTAACGCAAGTAGACTGCTGATTGGCCAGCTCAAGATTACGTTATGCTCTATGAGGAAATAGCAAGCATTTTTTAAATGGTCTGTTTGAGATACAAGTTTGAGGTGGGGTTTTTGAAATGTTTTTTTCTCCAATTTATTATTTGGCCACAAATACGAGTATCAACAACCTTATTTGGATATGAGTTAGCAGAATATTAACTTTGAAAGGTAACTGGGCAGATACTTTAAAATATCTTACCACATTATTTGGCAATGTTCTATACAAATAAAACATTGACAAAACATCATAAATTCAATTATTCTAGTGACAGACCAACCCTTCTCTTCTTTTTGTAAAGTAAACAGAGAATCAAGGTTTTCCCATTTCGATTCTGTTATTCCACAGGTGGGGTGCAGTACCATAGATATATAATCCAATGGATTCTATTTCTATGTGGTACTCTTTCTCTGACCAACATTTCATGCCTTGCCTTCACACTCCAATGGGGATACATACTGTATATCTATCTGAAATGTGTAACCTCCCTGTGCCTGTCCATTCTATTCCCCCTCCACCACCACCTGTTCCAATGAGATCTGTCCTATCCTAGGAGCGCCCTGACTTTCTACCGCTTCAATTAACCCCTTCTGTCTCTTGTCATCAGGATTTCTGGACAGCAGCTATCACAGAGGAGTGTGTGTGTGTGTGTGTCTGTCTGTCTGTCTGTCTGTCAGATCTCTCACTTCTATCTGGGGTGAAAAGAAGGTACAGGGGCTCTCCTCTACTTTAAGAGAAAACACTTTAAAATCCACTGAGACACTTAAGGGATTCTGAGCTTAACTCAGTTACATATTTGGAGAGAGTGCTGATTTCATTGAGGGCCTGGGAATAAAATCAGAGAGATCTCTACTGAGATCATGTTTATCATATAGTATGTAGCTACTATTGAGTAAAGATATGTATTTACAGTAAGTACACAAGGTAATACTGAAGGTATCGAGTTTTAGGAGTTACAAAGATAGAATGATACTTTGGAAATGTGTCGGTGTATTTTATGTGCTGTATACTGTATGTCCGTTTTTGGCTCTTCTGGTACATTTTGCAGCAGATTTTGTGATAATATTTATGTCTGGAGTGATATGCACGGCCATATGTGTGCCATGCCATGCAACCCAGTACATTATCATATAGCCATGTTGCTAAGCAACTCCAAAGTTCATGCATATCCCAGTCGCTTAAAAAAAAATAGAGATTTCATACCATAAATTCAGGGCTCACTGTGTCAGTGAGATAGATTATGGTTTAACAGTTCAACGGTAGCAACTCATCCTCTCAATCAGATAAAGGAGAACTGGAATCTGGAGCAAATTATGTTTCTCGGTTGTGAGGTTGGAATATTTGTGAGATTACTTCAATTCACTTTTTTTAACAGAGTATTTGTTTTTTCATATTTTACTGAATATTATATATGTACTATAGGTGTTCAAATAAATGCTCAACAAAAAAATTAAAACAAATAAACGTTTTTAGTTTTTACTGGCACTCCTGACAGGAAACAAGTAGGAAAAGTTGTAAAGGAAATGGCTCCAAACTGGTTTGGAATCAATATTCTGGAGAAATTGAATTCAGATTAGTACATGCACATGTGTGTGCCCTGCTTGTGTGTGTATGTGTGTGCATATGGCCGCAGGTACCCAAGCGGATTAGAGAGAGGAGCCAGCAACCGGAGAGTTGCCGGCCAGTTTGAGTCCTGAGTCTGACAGGAAAATATCTGGTGGGAAGTCAGCTGGCAACCGGAGGGTTGCTTTTATCAAGTCCTAGATGCCGTTGTACCTTGAGCAAGTCACTTAACCTGTATGTGTGTCTTTCGGGGGCGTTGGGATAAAGCAGATTTTGGTTGGACTTTGTGCTGACAAATAAAGTGATCTTAATATTAATGTGTGTGTGTGTGCGCGCGGCTCACCATCTTACCTGCAGACTGGAGAAGAGCAGTAGGAGTAAAGGAGAGAGTGTGGTACTCCCCAGGGCCCACCCCCCTCTGTGCCAGGCTGGTCGTAGCATGGGTATGGCACTTTGTTTACATATAAGCTGGATGGCACCTCATCGACCCGCCTGCCATCGATGTTCCCTTCACACTCATCCTTGTCTTACCTCTCAGCATCCACACCACACGGAACCAACGCATGGACAAGCCTCTTCTCTAAAGTGTCCAGTCCTTTCACCAATGTGGTTTTCCAGGTAAAGATGATTTGAGACTTGTGAACGTTTTATGTGCTTGGTTAAGCTGACTTACTCACGGTGTAGGCTGCTCTCAGTGTTTGGCTTCTGAGCTGATTTTTTTGAAAGGCAGTGTCTTCTCTCTTCAATGTAGGCTCGCCTCAAGGGTTTTTCGGGTAAAGATGATTTGTGATTGGTTTAGGTACATTTTTATAGTTGCCTGGTAGAGATGGAGCCCGCTTCTTCTTAGGATTGTTGTTTCACTTCTTTTAGGCGTGGGTTGATATTCTAAAGGTAAATTCCTCCTGTAACTAATGTTTTGGGAATAAATTGTGTTCTTCTCTTGGTGTACAGGTGTTTAGTAAAGATATCCAGGCACTTATTCTAGTTGTGTATTATTTTGGAGCAATGTTCCCCATCTCATTGAGGCTTTAAACTGAGACACTCCTTTTTAAGTTGTGATCAGTTTGATAAAGTTTCCTCCGGCATCTCTACTAGTTTTAGTATTTTATAAAGTTGTCCTCTGTCCTAGTTCACAAGCATTAGTTAACTTGTCCTTTGTCCCTCACCTAGTTGACGGGGATTAGCAAAGTCATCATTGTCTTCTTACTATTTGGTAAAGTTGTCTTTGGCTCGTCTTCCTGTCGCTGTGTGTTTGGTTAAGTTGTCTTCGTCTCAGGATCATTCTCAAGGGTTCTGTTGTCTGTCCTCTCTGATGTCCTGAATGCGACTGAAAGCGTCTGTGGATCCTCACCCATCAGTCTGCCTCCCCTTTTCTCCGCCCGGCCTTGTCCCAGCCAATCAAGATAAGACAAGGGAGAGCTATTTTACTGGAGTGACTTTATAGTCCAGGAGGGGAACGCACACACAAGCAGAAAGTATACACACACACGCATGCGCACACATGCACACACACGCACACACACACGCACACACACACACACACACACACACACACACACACACACACACACACACACACACACACACACACACACACACACACACACACACACACACACACACACACCGTAAGGTGTGCAGTGTTGATCCAAGACTGGGGCTAAAGGTTCAGTGGCAGTTTTATGTGGGTGGTTCTCCCAAAGTAAGAGGGCCTCATCAACAGTATTTGACACTAATGGGATCTCTGTGTGGTCTAATGGATCTACAAACGCACCACAGGAGCTGCAGGGGCCATGACCAAACACACAGGATGGATCATAAGCCAGAGAAACATGTTGTACTACTGTTCATTCCTTGTGCAGATGGTGCAGCCAAAAAAATACATTACTGTTAAATCAAATCAAACTTTTCCTAAGTGTACTCATGTTTAAGTAACAATAAATAGCACTTTATAAACAACGAGAGAGGGGGGGGGGGGTTTACACTATGTTTGGAAGTAAACTACATTCCTTAGACATTTAGAAAGAAAGAGAAAAACTAATCAATTGCTAAACTTATTTCACTATGACATCACAGTGTAAATAATGTGCTATATGAGGGTGGTTGAGTCTAGTGTTGTTGACACCATTATTTACCGCATTGTTTACATGTTGACATAATAGGGAAATAGCGTTATGGAAGAGAAAAAGGAACCTTTGTAACGAGGAACAAGAGGAAAGGTATAAACACCTGTAATAAAAGGGAAACATTACGTAGAGGAAGATAAGATAGGTGGAGGAAGATATGACTCAGCCTATGTAGACAATTCTCCCAGTCCCCACTGATCAATGGTTCTTTGTAGGACTGTCAGTGTGGGGAGGGCCTGAGGTGCCAGTCTGCCGGGGTTAACTCGCTTCTAGTTTAATATTAAAGCCCTACTATAGCTCTGCGGGGCCAGCTTTGTTTGTCACAGAGTCACAGTGTCCTTTGTTTTGCTACTGGGCCTTCCATAACTGTAAGAGAACAAAATATCAGGGGGTTGTTATGGTTAGGGTTAGGGTTGAGTCGAGGTGTGGACATGAAGCTAAGGTTGGGATAAGAGTTGAGGCTAGGATTAGGATGTGGACGGCCAGGGTTAGTTATTTATGTGCACATCTAGTATTTCTCAGGTGCTAGGCGCATGAACATAATCACGCAGGTCATGCTATAAAACACCTGGAGAATGCCACATGCCTGGCCTCACCACATCAACCCACAACTATTTATCCTCACAGTGCTGTGCACTTCACAGGTGGAGGATTGAAGGAGTTAGTTATGCTTCCGATTGACAGCCGTAACCTAACGTCAGCTATTATTTACATTTTAAAACAGGCTTACATCCACTTTGTGAGATAATTCGCTCCTGAGAGTAAGGATATCTAGTGTAAGTAAAAGGCAATTACAGTATAGTACATCACATTGCACTAATGTAGAGAGGTCACTGACCTTCACAAGAGCAGGGTGTAGTAAAAACCCATGTTAGTGTGGGTAGATCATTCAGCCAGCAATGAAATAAATGCACAGTATTCGTTGGTGCGAGTTCTGCTCTTCTGATGGACTGTGCATCCATCTGATCATTCTATAGATTATAATTTGATAGTATGGTATATTAAGATGGAAGACACACCTGTCACATTTTTGTGAAATGGGAGGAAGTTAAAAGCATGGCTGGTTTGTTTACATGAAGAGCTAACCTTAGTAATACATCAGCTGGTATGTAATTGTGTTTTCATTACAGAATGATCTAGTGCTCTGATAAATACAGGGGGCAGATTTGACAGTGAATCCATCCAGGTGACTCTCTATGGTATAGGGACTATGAAGATGCAGGAATTAAGGCTCCGCTGTGACCCAGTCATCGCATCATTTGTGACTGTGTGATATACAAAATATCAAACTGAAATTAGTTTATTTTACTCTTGGTTCCATAAGCATGGCTGTAAAAAGTCCTGATACAGTCATATGTCAGCATTATCTTCACTAGCAATAAAAAGCTGAAGAGGGTTTAGACGACAATTAAAATATATAGAGAAATTCTCTCAGGTCCAGGACAACATAAATGTGATAAAAGCAATTTCATGGAGACATGGCCTTAGGACAGCCCTGGTATTGCTACCCCATGCCAAGGATCCTCTGTGGGTGTGTATTTGTGTGTGTGTGTGTGTGTGTGTGTGTGTGTGTGTGTGTGTGTGTGTCGAAGCTGGACTTGGTCCGAGACGAGAGTGAAGAGGCTGTCAAGGAGCTAATGTGATGGTTCAAGTGTGCCCATTTGAAACACAGATAATAGTAAGACGCTCGCCAACTGAACTGAAGCTTCTCCTGCTAAGAGAACTGTCTGGTTTGTCACTCGTCTGTGATGTGTGCTTCACAATAAAGTTAAGGATGGCTGCTTTGGCAAGTCCTACAGTCCCATTCGGACCGACTTTAGTTTCATTGTTTTGGAAGCTGAGACGGTAGCTTTAACTGTCTCATTTAGTGATGAGCATTTTATTCACCAGATCAGAGTTTACACACAGAAGCTTATAATGGGAGACAGTCAATGAAGTATTTGTGTCTTTTCACTCATTAAAAAGAGATATTACAGTGATGATCTGTCTGGGTTTTTTTCCTGCGAGCTTGGCTTTGACTCTGCCAGTATTTTAGCTTCGTCTACTCTCAGCCATAACAGTGAACTTGGCCTGAACCGTGAAGATGGCAGTATTTACTTTGTTGTGGTTTTATGACATGTTTGCGCATCACGGAATCACTGTACCATTCTCTCCCATTGTCATGAGAGCTTCTCGTGAGCACTGGAGAAGCAAATCTAAACAAAAGATTCCAGACCCATTTTGTTGTCTCGTGTCTTAAAACGGATCTGGAGTAGATTTTAAGTGCATTCCCATGATCTTTTACTTGAGGTCAACATGTATAGATAAAAAGGCAAAATACATAGCTAAGAAGTACTTTCCCAAGTATCTTTAGTCTCTTACGAAGTGTCCTTTTTTTTGTCTTTTTCACTTTTAGCCCAAAACATTTTCAGCTGATTTGTAGTCAGAACGCCAACATGGTGAGTTTTAGGAATACATTGCAGCAGGGCCCTTTCAACAACAAGGACTCAGATACGCTAAACAACAGTATATCTGCTAGCAAAGCAGGCCAATGAGGTACTAAGACAATTGTGAGAGTGAACTAATTGATACATATATTTTCAGATAAAGCTGTGCTCGTGTTCGACATGGCAATAACACTGTGAAAACGAATGTCCGAACCCTTCTGCTTCAGTATGGATCCAATATGGGTCAGAGGTATTGGATTTCTGCTTTTTCAACCAAGGGGAATGTCAAATCGAAACAGGAAGCTCTTTCTGGGGGGAATATTTGATTTGTTGTGTTTTCTTTCTGCATCACAAGCAAATAAAATCCTGAGCTACTGAAAAATGTCCTGATCGCAGGTCTCTGAGACATTCTGTACATTGGAAGAATCCTACAACACTGGCATCAGGCAAATACAACCACATACAGTGCCTTCAGAAAGTATTCAGACCCCTTGACTTTTCCAAATGTTGTTATGTTACAGCCTTATTCTAAAATGGATAAAAAAATATAAAAATCCTCAGCAATCTACACACAATAACCCATAATGAAAACAGGTTTTTAGAAATGATTGAAAACAGGTTTTTAGAAACGTTTGCACATTTATTAAAAATAAAAAACCCAAAGACTCTCAGACCATGAGAAACAAGATTTTCTGGTCTGATGAAACCAAGATTGAACTCTTTGACCTGAATGCCAAGCTTCACGTCTGGAGGAAACCTGGCACCATCCCTACGGTGAAGCATGGTGGTGGCAGCATCATGCTGTGTGGATGTTTTTCAGCAGCAGGGACAGGGAGAGTAGTCAGGATCAAGACAAAGATGAACGGAGCACAGAGAGACAGAGAGTACAGAGAGATCCTTGATGAATACCTGCTACAGAGCACTCAGGATCTCAGACTGGGGCAAAGGTTCACCTTCCTACAGGACAACAACACTAAGCACATAGCCAAGACAACGCAGGAGTGGCTTCGGGACAAGTCTCTGAATGTCCTTGAGTGGCCCAACCAGAGCCCAGACTTGAACCCGATCCAACATTTCTGGAGAGACCTGAAAATAGCTGAGCGGCAATGCTCCCCATCCAACCTGATAGAGCTTGAGAGGATCTGCAGAGAAGAATGGGAGAAACTCCCTAAATACAGGTGTGCCAAGCTTGTAGCTTCATACCCAAGAAGACTGTAATATCTGCCAAAGGTGCTTCAATAAAGAACTGAGAAACAGGTCTGAATACTTATGTAAATGTGACATTACCGTTTTTTAGTTTATATAAACCTGTTTGTCGTTATGGGGTTATGGGGTTATTGTGTGTAGATTGATGAGGGGGGAAAAACAATTTAATCCATTTTTTGAATAAGGCTGTAACCTAACAATATGTGGAAAAAGTCAAAGGGTATGAATACTTTCTGAAGGCACTATACATAGTTATTATTTTGAATGTGTTAATGTTTATGACCACAGAGAGAATGCTTGACAAAGGTAGATAGTGCCAATGTTAGTTGTTATTGGACAATGAAAAAGACAGTAGCCTACTGTAAACCTGTGTTAACATTTTACAACAACCATACAATTACAAAATGTACTGTACACAAAGATGAAAACAAACTGATAACGAAGACTCATTCAGGAAAAGTGCATTGTTTAAAAATTGCGCATTATGCACAAAATCACAATTTTCTAAAACAAATGAAAGGTGTTATAATTTGTACTGGCGACCTACATTTCCATTAATCATTTTACATAAAACCCAAGCTCAAAGTGAAAGTTTTCTGGACACAAAAAAAAACAAAACAGGCAAGAATCCAGTTTTACAGACATGCAGGTCTCCTCAGCTCTTCAGGTCCATCACCGGCATGTAAAAGTGTCAGCGTTGTGACACCGCTGGGGTAAACAGCACTCTGTGTGAGGAGAGGCCTGGGCCGGCGCGCTGAAGTTTGTTTACCACTTGCTGTAAATGGGTTAGAATGTGTTTAGCACTCAGGACAGGTGATATGTTGGAAGTTAAACAGGTTGCTGTGTGGATACATAAACTGTTTGGTTCTGTGCTGGCTGCTGGGAGTGTGGCGTGAGAAAGACTGAGCAGGAGTTGTCCAACCTACCTCCCCGCCCCCAGTAAGGGATTCTATAGCGTGCGTGCGTGCGTGCGTGTGTGTGTGTGTGTGTGATTGTGTGTGTGTGTGTGTGTGTGCGGGTGTGTGTGCAGAGTGTTTACATTCTTCCCTAGGCAGAGAGTGATGGCAGGGCCCCAGGTGGCGGGCTTATGAGCGCAGGACTCATACCAGAAAAAACAAACAGGCAGAGAGAAAATGAAAGAGAGGAAGAGAGAGGCATAGAAAAAGATAGAAACTTAGAGAGAAACAGACAGAGACAACGAGAGAGAGAGCAAGAGAGAGAGAGTGAGTGAGAGAGAGAGCCTGGAGCTTGGGGAAGCTGCTAGAACATCAAAGGACAAAAAAAAATAACAATATGGGGATGAGGTAGTTGGATGGGCAGATGGGCTAAAGTTAGTGAGGCAGATATGAGTCTCCAGCTTCTGTGATTTTTGCAATTCATTCCAGTCATTGGCAGCAGAGAACTGGAAGGAAAGGCAGCCAAAGTAGGAATTGGCTTTGGAGGTGACCAGTGAAATATACCTGCTGGAGCACGTGCTAAGGGTGGGTGCTGCTATGGTGACCAGTGTGCTGGGATAAGGCAGGGCTTTATCTAGCAAAGACTTATAGATGACCTAGAGCCAGTGGGTCTGGCAACCAATATGAAGCGAGGGCCAGCCAATGAGAGCATACAGGTCGCAGTGGTGGGTAGTATATGGGGCTTTGGTGACAAAACGGATGGCACTGTGATATACTGCATCCAATTTTCTAAGTAGAGTGTTGAAGGCTATTTTGTTAATGACATCGCCGAAGTCGAGGATCGGTAGGATAGTCAGTTTTACGAGGGTATGTTTGGCAGCATGAGTGAAGGATGCTTTGTTGTGAAATAGGAAGCCAATTATAGATTTCCTTTTGGATTGGAAATGCTTAATGTCAGTCTGGAAGGAGAGTTTACAGTCTAACCAGACACCTAGGTATTTGTAGTTGTCCACATATTCTAAGTCAGATTCGTCCAGAGTAGTGATGCTAGACGGGCGGGCAGGTGCGGGCAGTGATCGGTTGAAGAGCATGCATTTCGTTTTACTGGCATTGAAGCTCGTCTGGAGGTTAGTTCACACAGTGTCCAAAGAAGGGCCAGAAGTATACAAAATGGTGTCATCTGCGTAGAGGTGGATCAGAGAATCACCAGCAGCAAGAGCGACATCATTGATGTATACAGAGAAGAGAGTCGGCCCGAGAATTGAACCCTGTGGCACCCCCAAAGAGACTACCAGAGGTCCAGACAACAGGCCCTCTCCGATTTGACACATTGAACTCTGGCTGAGAAGTAGTTTGTGAACCAGGCGAGGCAATCATTTGAGAAACCAAGGCTGTTGAGTCTGCCAATAAGAATGCGGTGATTGACAGGCCTTGGCCTTGTCGATGAATACGGATGCACAGTATTGTCTTTTATCGATGGCGGTTATGATATCGTTTAGGACCTTGAGCGCGGCTGAGGTGCACCCTTGACCAGCTCGGAAACCAGATTTCATAGTGGAGAAGGTACGGTGGGTTTCGAAAGGGTAGGATAGATATAGGTCTGTAACAGTTTGGATCTCGAGTGTCTCCCCCTTTGAAGAGGGGGATGACCGCAGCAGCTTTCCAATCTTTGGGGATCTCAGACGATACGAGAGAGAGGTGAACAGGCTAGTAATAGGAGTTGCAACAATTGGGGTGGATCATTTTAGAAAGAGAGGGTCCAGATTGTCTAGCTCATCGGATTTGTAGGGGTCCAGATTTTGCAGCTCATTCAGAACATCTGCTATCTGGATTTGGGTGAAGGAGAAATGGGGGAGGCTTGGGCAAGTTGCGGTGGGGGGTGCAGAGCTGTTGACCGGGGTAGGGGTAACCAGATGGAAAGCATGGCCAGCCGTAGAACATTGCATATTGAAATTCTCAATTATCGTAGATTTATCGGTGGTGACATTGTTTCCTAGCCTCAGTGCTACTAGCATGCTAGCTGACAAAACCATTCCAATGTTTCTGCAACTGTACCCTCCCCATTGTAAGCAACGTTTGAAATATCTTCTACCCTCTTGTGGCTTTGAGTCAGTGACTCTTATCACGGAGTGGAAATATACATTTGTGCATGGTTTACATGGTTTAGAGTATACAGAGTATACATATACATGGTTAGGATTATTTTCTGTGCATACACAACTTTGATAAATGAGGCCCCTGGTCTGGATGGGTCATCAGCGGATACAGAAACTGACTATCATGATGTAGTAGCTCTCTTTTCACTCTGATACTTGTGGTATTTGTTGTGTTGCTTTTGTGTGCTTTTCAGGAAATAGAAATCTAGTTCTTGCTGTGGTTTTGCAGTGTTAAAACAGTTTTTTGATGGAGACCTTGGAGGTGACAGACTACATCAACAGGGTCATCCTTGGACATAGTTATTTTAGGACAATCCACACTGAGAACATAGCCAGGGCATACTGAAAGAAATGAAAGTTCTTAAAGGGAAACGTCACTGTTAAACATTATTTGGGGTGTTTCCAATCTCCCTACATACAGTTGAAGTCAGAAGTTTACATACACTTAGGTTGGCGTCAATTAAACTCATTGTCAACCACTCCACAAATTTCTTGTGGAAAACTATAGTTTTGGCAAGTCAAACTATAGTTTTGGCAAGTCAGTTAGGAAATCTACTTTGTGCATGACATAAGTAATTTTTCCAACAATTGTTTACAGACAGATTATTTCACTATATCACAATTCCAGTGGTTCAGAAGTTTACTAAGTTGACTGTGCCTTTAAACAGCTTGGAAAATTCCAGAAAATGATGTCATGGCTTTAGAAGCTTCTGATAGACTAAATTAGTCAATTGGAGGTGTACCTGTGGATGTATTTCAAGGCCTACCTTCAAACTCAGTGCCTCTTTGCTTGACATCATTTGAAAGAAATCAGCCAAACATTGTAGACCTCTACAAGTCTGGTTCATCCTTGAGAGCAATCTCCAAACGCCTGAATGTACCACGTTCATCTGTACAAACAACAGTACGCAAGTATAAACACCATGGGACCATGCAGCCGTCATACCGCTCAGGAAGGAGACGTGTTCTGTCTCCTAGAAATGAACGTACGTTGGTGCGAAAAGTTCACAAAATAGATGGCATCATGAGGCAGGAATATTATATGGATATATTGAAGCAACATCTTAAGACATCATTCATGAAGTTAAAGCTTGGTCGCAAATGGGTCTTCCAAATGGACAATGACCCCAAGCATACTACCAAAGTTGTGGCAAAATGGCTTAAGGACAACAAAGTCAAGGTATTGGAGTGGACATCAAAGCCCATCACAAACCTCAATCCCATAGAAAATTGGTGGGCAGAACTGAAAAAGCGTGCGCCAGCAAGGAGGCCTAAAAACATGACTCAGTTACACCAGCTCTGTCAGGAGGAATGGGCCAAATTTCAACCAACTTATTGTGGGAAGCTTGTGGAAGGCTACCCAAAATGTTTGACCCAAGTTAAACAATTTAAAGGCAATGCTACCAAATACTGAGTGTATGTAAACTTCTGACCCACTGGGAATGTGATGAAAGAAATAAAAGCTGAAAGAAATCATTCTCTCCACTATTATTCTGACATTTCACATTCTTAAAATAAAGTGGTGATCCTAACTGACCTAAGACAGGGAATTGTTACTAGGATTAAATGTCAGGAATTGTGAAAAACTGAGTTTAAACGTATTTGGCTAAGGTGTATGTA
This sequence comes from Oncorhynchus mykiss, assembly GCF_013265735.2. Classification (NCBI taxonomy): domain Eukaryota; kingdom Metazoa; phylum Chordata; class Actinopteri; order Salmoniformes; family Salmonidae; genus Oncorhynchus; species Oncorhynchus mykiss. The sequence goes on along the minus strand of NC_048584.1, from coordinate 7,480,352 downwards.
AATTTCTGACTTCACCTGTAATTATAAATTCAGACATGATTATGCACTATAGCTGTATTTGTTCAATTTTTGCGCCGGGAGAGTTCAACCAATGACGTCACCAGTGCATTTAGCCTGCTGTCTGATCTAAAAATGGAGTCATGTTTTGTAGCAATTGTTGTGGCCTTTATGTTTTTCCGATTGCACGAGCACGCTAGCAGCGAGTAGACATTGTAGTCCTTGTTCAATAGAGCCATTAGACTTGTCTCAACGATGTTCCTGTCTGCCAGGATATTGCAGGATATTTAGGTTGACTAATTTTCCCTGGCTTTGTAAACGGGAGAGCTACTTCTTTGTCCAATAGTGTTCCCACCCTCGAAGACGGGCTCTTCAGAACGTCCTAGGTCAACTCGTGGTGGCAGCCTAGACCAACTGGATCAGGAGGGAAAATTACAAACAAGTAAGTTGTTTAGCTGTCAGTAGCTAGCTAGCAATATAAGCTCTCTTTTTACATGAGACAGTATTGTTCAGTACAGTACAATTTTGTTATCGATTGAACCATAACGGGGCTTGCTAGTACCAATACAAGCCAAGCTAGCCAGGTGTACCTAAAATGTACTGTAGTTTAACTTTATAGCTAGCTAGCTAACTAGCCTAGCTATCCTCAAAGCATCTCATTAGGAATAAAACTGGAGAAATGTTTTGATGATGATGACGAAGGAATGACTTTGGCTTTATGACTCAAATAAGTCTTTGAGTAACTATACCCGTGTGTTGTAGCTAGCTAGCTAACGTGTGTCTGATGTCTCATATTCTACACCATGCTGCTGCAGTAGGAATACAGGCAGTACACAACGATTGCCCATGAATGTCTAATAGCGCTTTTGTCTTACTCTCACAGACAATACTGCTTGGATACAAAGAAGTTAGTGACTCTGAACACCTCATAGCACCACCCAAACACACCACATGCAAGTATTCCCTTTGTAGAACTGTAGTCCTGATTATAGGTGTTAGTAGTATATTTTTCTTCTGCTATAGAAATACAGTACCATTCAAAAGTTTGGACACATCTACTCATTCAAGGGTTTTTCTTTATTTTTACTATTTTCTACATTGTAGTGAAGACATTGGTACTATGAAATAACCCATCATGTAGTATCCAAAAAGGTTTAACAAATCAAAATATATTTGAGACTCCACCATTCACCTTGATGACAGCTTTGCACACTTTTGGCATTCTCTAAACCAACGTCATGAGTTACCTGGAATGCATTTCAATTAACAGGTGTGCCGTCTTAAAAGTTAATTTGTGGAATTTCATTGCTTAATGCGTTTGAGCTCATCAGTTGTTTTGTGACAATGTAGGGTTGGTATACAGAAGATAGTCCTATTTGGTCAAAGACCAGTCCATATTATGGCAAGAACAGCTCAAATAAGCAAAGAGAAAAGATGGTCCATCATTACTTTAAGACATGAAGGTCAGTCAATGTGGAAAATGTCAAAATTTCGAAAGTTTCTTCAAGTGCAGTTGCAAAAAAACATCAAACACTATGATGAAACTGGCTCTCATGAGGACCGCCACAGGAAAGGAAGACCCAGAGTTACCTCTGCTGCAGAGGATAAATTCATTCGAGTTACCAGCCTCAGAAATTGCAGCCCAAATAAATGCTTCACAGAGTTCAAGTAACAGACACATCTCAACATCAACTGTTCAGAGGAGACTGCATGAATCAGGCATTCATGGTTGAATTGCAGCAAAGAAACTAGTACTAAAGGACACCAATAAGAATAAGAGACTTGCTTGGGCCAAGAAACATGAGCAATGGACATTAGACCGGTGAAAATCTGTCCTTTGGTCAGATGAGTCTATATTTGACATTTTTGGTTCTAACCGCCGTGTCTTTGTGAGATGCAGAGTAGGTGAATGGATGATCTCCGCATGTGTGGTTCCCACCGTGAAGAATGGAGGAGGAGGTGTGATGATGTAGGGGTTCTTTGCTGGTGACACTATTGGTGATTTATTTAGAATTCAATGCACACTTAACCAGTATGGTTACCACAGCATTCTGCAGCGATACGTCATCCCATCTAGTTCATGCTTAGTGGGACTATTATTTGTTTTTCAACAGGACAATGACCAACACATCTTCAGGCTGTGTAAGAGCTATTTGACCACAAAGGAGAGGGATGGAGTGCTGCAGCAGATGACCTGGCATCACCCGACCTCAACCCAATGGAGATGGTTTGGGATGAGTTGTACTGCAGAGTGAAGGAAACGCAGCCAACAAGTGCTCAGCATACAGTATGTGGGAACTCCTTCAAGACTGTTGGACAAGCATTCCAGGTGAAGCTGGTTGAGAGAATGCCAAGAGTGTGCAAAGCTGTCATCAAGACAACAGATGGCTACTTTGAAGAATCTAAAATATTAAATATAGTTTGATTTGTTTAACACTTTTTTTTGGTTACTACCTGATTCCAGAAGTGCTATTTCATAGTTTTGATGTCTTCACTATTATTCTACAATGTAGAAAATAGTAAAAATAAAGAAACCCTTGAATTAGTAGATGTGTCCAATCTTTTGATTGGTACTGTATATCATACATTGCCATAACTGTTCCTTTATACTGCTGTGTAAACTGACCACGGTCTCCAGAGCAAATAAACATTGTCTTGAATACAAGCCATGTGTACTTATTTGCTATATTGACAGAAAAATCTACTATTTTTATTAAAACATGTTTACTTGCCTACAAATGAACATTTAAATGACACACCGACTCCCTGCATCATTTGTTTTAGCAATAAGATTGTAGCTAGGTTACCTTAATAGATTTCATGAATATCACAACGAATTGATCCAATGAAGCTAGAATAATTTAGTCACTTGTCAGTACACTTGTAAAAAAAGGCTATGTAAACATTTTTATCAAACTTTTTTATTGGTCGGGTATGACGTTTAAAAGGGGGAAATCCGTTTTGGATTTCCCCAATTTTTCCCCCGCATTCAGTAGTGGGCGGCAATACACCGTTTCCAGTGTAAGTCCGTCCTAAAACACCACCGAAGAAGAATAATAATCAGCTGATAGGATGCTATATCCTCTTTTAACTGAAGAGGAAAATCAATGGAATAGCTTCACTTTCCAATGACCTGGCAATCCCATCAGTTGAGACTTCATGTCTGTTTTGAAATCCTCTGGCTGAAAGTACCTGCTACAAACACTGACATTTTTATATTTCTCCACAGGAGAACAGGGGTGCATTCAGTTTGCTTGACCGTTTACTACATTGCAGAACGCTTTGTACTAAATGACACGTTTTCTCAATACATTCAATTCTATAATCGTCACGTCCTCTCTCCTCGCCTCCTTCTCAAAACCCATTGGTTGAGAAAGCCAGACGTCCCGCCCCTCTGACCTTCTCCTCCAATGGGTTTTGAGGAGAGAGGAGCAACGACACGAGGAGTATGCAATTTAGAAAAGGGCTCAGTATTGGTGTTAATAACCAGAGTTGAACCAAAACCACACCCATCATTATCCTTTTTCCCAGAATTATTTATTTCAATATCTATGGGACAATCATGTTTTACAATGATTGAGAAATGAATATTATCCTACTCAAATATAAATAACATACATGTTTCTATTCCAATCTGTTAGTTGACTTATTGCATCTGTTACTCAAATGGTTCCTCCAGTTTAGGTTTTTAAGGTAGTCTCTTAGTTTCCAAACCCTGGCATTCTGGCTGTATTCCAATAGGAGTTAAACTTCACTTTACATCCAGCATAATGTGACTTCAGGTCTGACGTGGCCTATAAACTATGAGTATCAGGCCACTGTATTAGGGAGAACCAGTTCATCAAAAGAAGGCCTTTTGAAATATGTATTGTCTTGTCTTAAAGAATTACATTTTTATCACAACATATTCACTTAGGATCTCACTTGATGAAGGCCACAGGACTGAAAATAAATTAATGCAACTACCATATCTCTGTCACTAGCAACAGTCATAGGTGGTACTGATAACACTGCAGGGGCATTATTGAGTAGTTTGGATGAAAGGTGCACAGAGGTGCCCAGAGTAGACGGCCTGCTCCTCAGTCCCAGTTGCTAATATATGCATATTATTATTAGTATTGGATAGAAAACTCTCTGAAGTTTCTAAAACTGTTTGAATGATGTCTGTGAGTATAACATAACTTATATAGCAGGCAAAAACCTGAGAAGAAATCCAAACAGGAAGTGGGAAATCTGAGGTTGGTCGATTTTCAACCCAGCCCCTATTGAATACACAGTGGGATATTGGTTATTTTGCACTTCCTAATGCTTCCACTAGATGTCAACCGTCTTTAGAAACTTGAATGAGGCTTCTACTGTGATGTGGGGCGGATGAGAGCTCTTTGAGTCAGTGGTCTGGCAGAGCGCTAGGTCCTGGTCACACGCATTTCACATAATAGCGACCTGCGTTCCATGGCTTTTCTACAGACAATGGAATTCTCCGGTTGGAAAGTTATTGAAGATTTATGATAAAAACATCCTAAAGATTGATTCTATACTTAGTTTGAAATGTTTCTACGACCTGTAATAAGAACTCACAAGAACTCACTGCTGTAATGGTCCAGGTTGCAAAGTGGCTCAGTGACTCGTGTTTGCATCTAAATGTGAAAAAAACTGTTTGCATGTTCTTCACAAAGAGGGCAACAGATGCTACTGAACCAGATGTCTATGTGTCAGGGGAGAAGCTCCAGGTGGTATCTGATTTTAAGTACCTTGGCATCATACTTGATTCCAACCTCTCTTTTAAAAAGCATGTGAAAAAGGTAATTCAGATAACCAAATTTAACCTAGCTAATTTCCAATTTAGACGAAATTGTTTGACTACAGAGGTAGCAAAACTGTACTTCAAATCTATGATACTCCCCCACTTAACATACTACTTGACTAGTTGGGCCCAAGCTTGCTGTACAACATTAAAACCTATTCAGTCTGTCTACAAACAGGCTCTCAAAGTGCTTGATAGGAAGCCCAATAGCCATCATCACTGTTACATCCTCAGAAAGCATGAGCTCCTGAGTTGGGAAAATCTTGTGCAAAACACCGACGCATGTCTTGTATTCAAGATCCTAAATGGCCTGGCTCCCCCTCCACTCAGTATTTTTGTTAAACAGAAATCCAAACATATGGCAGCAGATGCACAAGGTCTGCCATGAGAGGTGACTGTATAGTTCCCTTAAGGAAAAGCACCTTTAGTAAATCCGCTTTCTCTGTGAGAGCTTCCCATGTCTGGAATACACTGCCATCAGACACACATAACTGCACCACCTATCACACTTTCACAAAATGTATGAATACATGGCTAAAGGTCAATCAGATTTGTGATTCCTAGCTGTGTATTGCCGCTTTCCATGTTGTCTGTTGTCTGTAGCTTGTGAGGTGTGGAAACACTTTGTTGCATTTAGGAATTTTGTCTTGCTGCTTTTTGTTCTATGTTGCTCTGTCGGTATGCCATGTCTTGCTTGTCCTATGTTGCTCTGCGTGTGCTCACTGCTCAATGATTGTCTATATTGTAATGGTTTTTAATAACCTGCCCAGGGACTGCGGTTGAAAATTAGCCGGCTGGCTAAAACCGGCACTTTTACTGAAATGTTGATTAAAGAATTACATTTTTATCACAACATATTCACTTAGGATCTCACTTGATGAAGACCACAGGACTGAAAAATGAATTAATGCAACTACAATGTCTCTGTCACTAGCAACAGTCATAGGTGGTACTGATAACTCTAAAATTCACTCGAAAGGCACCCTAGGAAAAATGCTAATAAGATTTTAAACCCTACTGCAGGGTTATTCAATCCCAGTCCTGGAGGGACAAAACATTTCTGGGTTAGGATTTTTGTATGTCTCTTCAACGAACCCTCCTATTTAAGGTTCTTCAGAGACCCTAAAATGGTTGTCCTATGTCATCGCTCTCAAGAACCTTATGTGGTTCCAACTTGCACCATTATTTTTAAGAGTGTAGGGACACACTGAGTAAACACAAAATACAGGTGGGAGTGAAATAAAAACACCCAAACAAGATAAATGTTGTTTTTGTGTGTGTGTGTGTGTGTGTGTGTGTGTGTGTGTGTGTGTGTGTGTGTGTGTGTGTGTGTGTGGTGTTTCAGTTCCTGCCCCCTCCCCTAACATCACATGATGTAGGAGAGATCCAACCCAATGGGACAATAAGGCTATTTATTAGTGGTCTTTGTCCCAGTGGTCCTGAAAGTGTGTTATTGTGATGCGATAACGAGGCAGTGACACTAGACTCACCTCTCTAACTCCCCTTAAACTGTTAATGTCCCACTGCCCTGGAGCTGAGCTGGGTTGGGGTTGCTGGGTGGAGGATGCTCTTTCCCCTTTTTCTCCTCCTGCTCCACTTCCTCCTCCTCTTCCTTCTATTAATTATCATCTTCTTCATCCTCCTCCTCTTCCTCCACTTCTTCTTCCTCTTCCTCCCCCTTATGGAAAATGAACCTATACCTCTGTGGGGAAATTCCTTTCAAAATCTAAAGAGTGAGATTATCCTATAGTAACCTATAGACGTTTTGCTACTGTATTAGTACAACAAATTATCAACAAAACACTGATGCACAGATGATGCCAGAACATTTGTGTTATTTTTTTTTCTCAATTTCATGTCCAGTTTATCATGTTCATTCCAACAGTAGTCATAACATTTCCTTTTTTCGTGTTAGAGATGGACAGAGAGATTAGCCCTGGTTCCCTAACGCTGAAAGGAGGAATTTGTCTGTGAAGCGTTCAGTGACTTAGTAACACATTTACACTCTCCCGTACACACACGGAGCAGGTCCAGACACACACACATAGCACAGGGTTCCACGCACACACACACACACACACACACACACACACACACACACACACCGAGCAGGGCAGTATAAACAGTGAGCCAGCAGTGCTAAATAACAGCCGGCCAGACAAATTACTTTCACTTCCTACAATATCACACTGCTCGTCGAACATCTCATTCCAAAATCATGGGCATTAATATGGGGTTGGTCCCCCCTTTGCTGCTATAACAGCCACCACTCTTCTGGAAAGGCATTCCACTAGATGTTGGAACATTGCTGTTCCATTCAGCCACAAGCGTATTAGTGAGGTCGGGCACTGGCGTTAGGCGATTAGGCCTTGATTACAGTCGGCGTTCCAATTCATCCCGAAGATGATCGATAGAGTTGAGATCAGGGCTCTGTGCAGGGCAGTCAAGTTCTTCCACACCAACCTCGACAAACCATTTCTGTATGGACCTCGCTTTGTGCATGGTGGCATTGTCATGCTGAAACAGGAAAGTGCCTTTCCCAAACTGTTGCCACAAAGTTGGAATCACAGAATCATCTAGAATGTCATTGTATGCTGTAGCATTAAGATTTCGCTTCACTGGAATTAAGGGGTCTAGCTAGAACCATGAAAAACAGCCCCAGACCTGTCATGTTCCTACCTTAGTTCCTTTGTTTTGTCTTGGTTTTAGTATGGTCGTGGCGTGAGTTGGGGTGGGCAGTCTATGTTTTGTTGCTAAAATTTGGGATTTCTGTGTTTGGCCTGGTATGGTTCTCAATCAGAGGCAGCTATCAATCATTGTCCCTGATTGAGAACCATACTTAGGTAGCCTGGTTTCACCTTTGAGTTGTGGGTGATTATTTTCTGTAGTGTATGTTCACCATACAGAACTGTTTCGTTTATCGTGTTTTGTTGTTTAGTTCGAGTATTCGTTTTCATTAAAATGCATAATGAATACTTACCACGCTGCACCTTGGTCCTCCGATCCTTCCTACTACTCCTCCTCGTCAGATTCGTCCGTTGGACTGCCAGATGGTGATGACTCATCCCTCCAGAGAACGCATTTCCACTGCGCCAGAGTACAATGGCAGCAAACTTTACACCACTCCAGCAGACACTTGGCATTGCACATGGTGACCTTAGGCTTGTGTGCGGCTGCTTGGCCATGGAAACCCATTTCATGAAGCTCTCGACAAACAGTTCTTATGCTGACGTTGCTTCCAGAGGAAGTTTGGAACTCGTAGTGAGTGTTGCAACTGATGACAGACAATTTTTACATGCTACGCGCTTCAGCACTCAGCAGTCCCGTTCTGTGAGCTTGTGTGGCCTACCACTTTGCGGCTGAGCTGTTGTTGCTCCTTGATGTTTCCACTTTACAATAACAGCACTTACAGTCGACCGCGGCAGCTCCAGCAGGCCAGACATTTGACGAACTGACTTGTTGGAAATGTGGCATCCTATGACAGTGCCACGTTGAAAGTTCCTGAGCTCTTCAGTAAGGCCATTCTACTGCCAATGGCTGTCTATGGAGATTGCATGGCTGTGTGCTCGATTTTATACACCTTTCATCACCGGGTGAGGCTGAAATGGCCTAATCCACTAATTTGAAGGGGTGTCCACATACCTTTGTATATGTAGTGTATGCGTTAAATGTAATTCTGTGTTAAATGTGTGTCTGCTAAAATGCCATCTTGGGGAATATTACCACAGATAGAACAATGAGACAGATATTTCACGTGTTGTATAAATGTGGAGCATCAACTCACTACCAAACTTTCCAAAACGTTTGATCTCAGTTCAGTTTTCTGTTCCCAAAACTAGAATCTGTTATGAACAGAGTGGGCTATAAATATGCAGATGCATGCTAGAACGGGCCAATAGGATCTTGCTAGCTTGTGCTTGGCTCTGCCCACCTCCTTGCTTGTTCTGCCCACTATGACTCATTTGTTCCCATTGGAAACAACAGGCTGCGGTCCATCTTTGTTTAGTTATACAAATCTTTGATATTACTGTAATATAAGGAATATATGAAGTGTGCTACGTGTCTACATATGTTTACATATGTACATACTGATATTAACATAGCTCTCAGACAATGTGTCTCTTTATCCCGATGATACGGGAATCTCCGAGAATTGTTGATGATAATATAAACACACTGCACAAAACATGCAATTAAACCATTCAACTAAAGTGTTTATATTTCTAAACTGTTTACAATCAACAGGAGAACATTCCCAGGGGAACGTGTGTACGCAATGTTGTTGATGTTTGCGACATTTTGTTGACAATAAAATACAGGGACCCGTTGGTCACCTGATGATAGCGGTCCCTTGTAAGGAACAGGAACCACTCCCAAGTATCAGAGCTACTATGTAATGCGGACATTTCTGAACTCTTATCGAACGGGCCTACAGCCTACATCCATGATTGCATCTCTATAATTTGTATCTACTTCTGCGGTATGTATTGTAGAGTATTAATCAATAGATGTACTATGCCATGTACATTTATTTAGTTTAAATGTCATGATAGATTTACATATGGTATCAGATTACTGAGGTGGTTGGGGGTGGGAGTTTGAAAAAAAAAATACACATACTGCATTGTATAAATTGTATGAATGTAAATAACGAACATGTGATGTGAAAAAAAGAGCTATGTGATGGGACAGGGCGTACCGCTGGAGCAGACACAGTATGTCTTTTGTGGAGTACTACATGAACTGTACTATATGAACGCACTTCACAGGTCATCCTATTCATGTCTATGCTATTTCATACAGCCCCTTAGCGTGTGACTCATGCAAATGGCAAAAGATACAAATCCCTTTTAACTAAATCGTTCAATAATGGATTTCCATTCCATTCTAGTCTAGAATATCTAGGCCTGCCATACATCCTTGAGATTCTAGATCATGCTGTATATGGTCTCACACCTCTACACCATCTCCATTCCATTTGGGATTTATTCATTTTCTGCGCCCTGTGAGTTTATATTCTCTCTTCCAGATCTGGCATATTATTTTCTCAGAAAGCGTGCTTGCACGCTTTTAGATCCAGAATGTTTGGCCCTGGCTACTGATAAGCATCAGATAATTAATGTATCTATCTCTCTGTCAGCTCTGTATACAGACCAGGGAACTGGACAGTTTGGGATAAAATTCCAAACAAAACTCTTTCCTACGGACCGCTGTGTCTGTCTCTGCTCTTGCATCATGGCATGTTGCCTTGGCCTAAGATTTGACATGTTGCCTTGGCTTGGTTCTTAGGCCAAGGCGGCAAAGAAAATGATGTAAAAAGACATTAGTACTTGGGCTAAATCAAACGTTCAAACCAGTCCTTTGTAGTTCTGAATGAAAATCTTAACATTTGTAGTGGTATGTCAAAAAAAGAAAGAAAAAAGCACAGTGCATGAGAACAGCAAACATGTCTGACAATATAGCAGGAGCTTAAAGAAAAACATGACTGCAGATACAGCAAAGGAGGTTGGTGGCATGTTAATTGGGGAGGGCGGGCTTGTGGTAATGGCTGGAGTGGAATAAGTGAAAAGGTATGAAATACATGAAACACATGGTTTGATGCCATTCCATGTACTCCATTCCAGCCATTATTATGAGCCGTCCTCCCCTCAGCAGCCTCCACTGACATACAGTATATTCAGATTACTATTATAAAAAACATTTATAACCAGCAGTTTGCAGATGAAACCAGATGACAGTGAGAGCCACACTGTCAGACAATTCCAAACAATGGAAACAGTTGATTTTTGGGAGAGAATACATCAATGAATTGGTGTCTTAGCTGCCCTCTTTGGACAGGAAACTCAATGGTATCGCCTACGAATGAGGAAAAAGGATGAATAGAAGTTGTCTGCAGATGTTCTTTGTCATAGGCTACAGCATACAGATATCCACATACAGGCAGAAATACCACACAATAACATTTACATGTCGAACCATCCCATTCCATAGTTACAATGATATCTACTTCAAGCTAAGCGGTGTGATAAAGTATGCACGGATGGGGGAAAAATTAATAATGTAGATGAAGCGGTGTGGCCGTTACTGTGGACCATGTGGTTGAGTGATAGATGTTTAAAGTCAAAGCCTCTGTCTGCAGTCCGCCAGTGAGAGAGTCCAGACACTAAGTCAAACAGGGGATCTGTGAGGAGTGGAGCAGCTAGCTTCCACCTCACGCGAACGTACTGTATACACAGAGTATAGGGCAGAGTTGACACGCGGGGGTGTGACTGTGTTCGCAAATGCCATGCCTATTACAGTGAGTTCACATTCTGAGTTAGATCACCGCGATGCCATGTAACGGTGTGCCAAGGCCTTTAGCAAAAATGGGCACCACACCTTTATTAGCCAACTTGTCCTGTTAGGTTAAGATGTGACGTTGTTCAATGTAGCGTTGTTCAATAAGAAACACAGCGCGGGCTGATCATGGCTGATCTTTAAACGATACGTGCACTCAGTAAGCCTACAATCTGACCAATATATATATATATATATAGATAATATATCCAGTCTCTCCATCAGAGGACTTCATAGTTACATTTTCTCCACTCATTACCTCTTTTCTACTCCCAGCTAAAAACACTCAGGGAAATGTTTTGATTTAAAAAAAAAATCATCACACATCCTGCATCCATTTCAAATACGTCTGCAATATATTCCGTAGTATAAACACTATTAATTATCTTTCTGTTTTTCGGGCGGAGTTCCAAGCCCCATGGACGGAGGGATGGAGACTGTTTGTGTCTTTTCTCCCATCCTGCCCAGATTTGGCCATGAGTGTCTCCTACTTGGAAACAGGAAACGAAAATCTCTTCTCTCCCATACACATTCTCTCTCTCTCTCTCTCTCTCTCTCTCTCAAGACTGAATATGCATCCTTTCTCAGGAATCCTCTCTCTCTCTCTGTACGGAGGCTGCATACTGTATGCATCATCTCTCAGGAATCCTCCTGTAGAACAGTGATGTCGTAGGTTAGAGATTACCCAGGCCAATGAATGCCTTGATTTGATTGAAAGGACCCTCTATAGGTGCCTGAGTAAAAGGTCATACTTGTTATGTTTCCAATTTACTGAATGGTTAACACTTAGCTCCTATTACCTAAAGATGAGTGAATATTGCTTCCATTAAAACTACATGTGTCAAATAGGCTATAGCGCCACCCGATGAAACCAAGGGGTATTGTACTTGTACATTGAGTTAGTCTTAACCTAACTCAGAGGAGAGAACTGCATTTATGTAAGGGCTACCTAATTTAATTTTCATAATTTGTCTGTTGTTCTGATACTTAAAAAATATTCTGTCAGTGTTAATGTGACTGCTTTCAAAAAGGCCTTTTTTTTTTCTTTGGAGAAATACAACTTAGTTGCCAGTGGTGTAAAGTACTTAAGTAAAAATACTTTAAAGTACTATTTCAGAAGTTTTTTGGTGTATGTATACTCTACTTCACTATTTATATTTATAACTTTTACTTTACTACATACCTAAGGAAAATAATGTACTTTTTACTCCATACATTTCTCTGACTCCCAAAAGTACACGTTACATTTTCACAGGAAAATGGTCCAATTCACGCACTTATCAAGAGAACACCCCTGGTCATCCCTACTGCTTCTGATCTGGCTTCATTTGTAAATTATGTCTGAGTGTTGGAGTGTGCCCCTGGCTATCTGTAAATAAATAAAATATATATAAATTGTGCCGCCTGGGTGACTTTCACTTTTACTTGAGTCATTTTCTATTAAGGTATCTTTACATTTACTCAAGTATGACTGTGAGTACTTTTTCCACCACTGTTAGCTAGATTACATGAGTAATAAAGCAGCTAACAAAACAGCCCCCATTAGCTATCATCATTACATTTTACTTGACCATTTTCAAAAAAAACATTTTCACCACTCTAAAAGACCAAAACAAAGCCCTTGTGGTCTCAGACCTTTCACAGTTCTCCTGTACACAGTCCAGTAAAGCATGAAATGAGAGCTCAGACCATTCCTCCCTCAGGGAGCTGCTAGGCAACCACAGATTCTCTCAGCCAGAACCGCTATCTGTCCACCATCGCTCTGTTTGAACTGGAAGTCAAACAACTCTAACAGAGGAAGAAAAATAACAAGGGATGGACAGGATAAATAATGATGCAACAGTAGAACCTTGGGCAGGGCAGACGTTTGGACGTTGTTAGTGAACATACAAAACGATGAAAGAAAAGTGAAGTTTCCTAGCACTAGGGGGCAGTGGAGTATCTGTTTTAGAACGACAGACAGGCGATGAGAAGTTGCTCAGGGAACTTGACTGAGAATGTATTCTCTTCTGCAACATTGGCCTGAGGATATGTTGCAGGAGAGAGTTGAGGGGATGAATGAGCCAATGGGATTCAGCCGATTCTAACACAATGATGTCTTACCAGGTAACTGTGTTTTTAACCTCAGTCTACCTTGCTGATTAGACTGAATCAACCACACGTACAGTATATAATGCCCTTTCATAAAAGTCTATGCCTGTTGCCAAAAATAAACACACTATAATTTGAGTCAAATGGTACTCCAAGCCGACATTTAGGTGACTAATACACCATTTTCTGGTAATTAGCCAACTAACTAATCAGGTGTTGGCAGCTGAAGAAGCCACTGTGTGTGTGTGCGTGTGCGTGTGTGCGCGTGTGTGTGTGTTTTATCTGTGACATACAGAAGGTACAATGAGACACAGCTCCTAAATCCTACCCTCCTCTATCCCTGGACTAATAGGGAAAATTACAATTCTCCATGGCTGTTATTAACATTACGAACAGCACACAACCTGCATCTACACCTCTTGTCATAATTACACCACAATAAACACAACTTAGAATCCCGTAATAATGGTAATCCATACCAATATTTCAATGTAAGGGAAAAGGATGGTAATGTGATTGAATAGTTATCTGGTCGTGATCCAAAGCATATTGCCTTACTAACACTGCAGCATAATGAATGAGGGTGTGTTGTAAACGGGGACGGTCGGGTTAGCGTGCTGCTGGTCCTGAGGTATAAACGGGGACGGTTGGGTTAGCCTGCTTCCAGTCTCATGTGTTCTGGGGTGTAATTGCCTGCTCTCTGGGCGATTGGGGCCATAATGAAGGAATAACTCATGTCTGAGACGGGGAGGACATATGAGTCAGGAGACAGCGGTGTGTGTGTGTGTGTGTCCTTGTCTTATCTCCTGCCCATCCATTAACATTGATAAATCATATGGAGGGCATTTCTTGGCTGTCATTTCTTGTCCTGTCATGAACAGAGTCTAATGTAGGCAACTACGTGTAGTGAAATTGTACACAGTTTGTGTAAAGGCATCACTCTACTGTCAAGATGTGCTGTATTAGTATCAGCCCTATTCTGGTTTACTGATGTTACTTTTCCCAAACTTATTGTTAGAACATATCTTACTCTTTCCTCTCTAAAGTATTCTATACAGTTGTGGGGGAGAATGAGGGGGATGTGGTGGTTAAGCTGATGTGAGAACACCAGATGGAATCACTAGTTCAGTGACAGCGTGGGAGACAGACGTATAAATCCTGTTATGAGGTCACATCCTGCGTCTGGGAAGGAGACATCTTCTCTGATTACAGGTGTCTGGCTTTATCCCCTGAGAGAGAGATGTAGAGAGAGATGTGGAGAGAGAGAGAGAGAGGTGGAGAGAGAGAGAGAGAGAGAGAGGTAGAGAGAGAGGTAGAGGTAGAGAGGTAGAGGTAGAGAGAGAGAGGTAGAGAGAGAGAGGTAGAGAGAGAGAGGTAGAGAGAGAGAGAGAGAGAAGGGGAACCCTGAGGGGTGAAATCAGACTGTATTGTCTTGTGTGGGAGGAGAGAGAAGCACGACAATCAGAGAAAACTCTGACCTCAGAACACTGAGACATATGACTTTCTTAGTCGGTTTGTTTATTCTTTAGTTTGTGAATCAATTGTTTGTTTTGTATTGTTTGTTTTTTGTTTTTCAGCCATTGATTCATTGGATTGATTGTTGAATTAATTAATTTATCCATTAATTCATTCATCCATTAATTCATTCATACATTCACAAAAACTAGAAAAAAGGGCCAGTGTGATATTTTCTCTGTAAATTAAGATGTTGTGTACATTGTATGGTTCACAACACCAGCAATATGATCTATCAAAGACAGAGCACAGATTCACACATGCACCTCCTCAAAGTAAATGCTGAAAAATTAGGGTTCCTCAAGCGTTCTTTGGGAAGGGTGATGGTTCTATGTGGAACCATAATGACTCTAAGAACACTCTTTGCAGTTAAAAATAGGGTCAGTGATAATTGAAATGTAGGGGCGAAGGCTCATTACAATATTGGTCGGGCATGGTTTGTTCACAGCTCTTTTTATACAACCATGATTTAGAATGTCATTCCAGTTTATCTGTTGTGTTATGCTAAGGATAGAGGGAAACATAAACGGAGCGAAGTACAGATTGATCCTTCATGAAAACCTGCTCCAGAGCGCTCAAGACCTGACTGGGGCGACGGTTCACCTTCCTACAGGACAACGACCCCAAGCACACAGCCAAGACAATGCAGGAGTGGCTTCAGAACAAGTCTCTGAATGTCCTTGAGTGACCCAGCCGAAGCCCGGACTTGAACACATTAAATTATCTCTGGAGATATCTAAAAATAGCTGTGTAGCAATGCTCCCCATCCAACCTGACAGAGTTTGAGAGGATCTGCAGAGAAGAATGGGAGAAACTCCCCAAGTACAGGTGTGCCAAGCTTGTAGCATCATACCCAAGAAGACTTGAGGCTGTAATCGCTGCCAAAGGTGCTTCAACAAAGTACTGAGTAATACTTATGTAAATGTGATATTTCCGTTTTTTATTTTTAATACAGTTGCAAGAATTTCTAAAAAAACATTTTTGCTTTTTCATTATGGGGTATTGTGTGTAGATGGATTAAATATTTATTTTCCTCATAAATTTTTGAATGAGTCTGTAACTTAACAAAATGTGGAAAAAGTATAAAAAAAAGGGGTCTGGAAACAGGAGACAAATGGCTGTGAGACATGGGTTTGATCCTAGACACATGAAAAGTGTGATGTATACGGAGGGTACAGAGCAACAGAAGACGAACAGCGGAGGGGCTAAGTATCTTGGAGATGGGGAAATTGCCGATAAACTGAGGGAAGGTTTGTGGGACTCCACCTGGAATTACAGATCTCGGGTTGACAGCCATACCCTATGCCCGAGATGATACCGGGGAGCCCGGGGTCCGGTAGCGGTCCGCTTGTCGTCAATACCTGGAGGTAGTGTTGAGAAGAGCCAACCGGACTCTCTCCAGGTACGACGACAGTGGCGGACAAACATCTGGGCCGAGGGTACGCCGATCTCTTCCTCTTGCTCCGGGAAGAGCTGGGGCTGATAACCCATGGAACATTCAAACGGCGAGAGACCCGTGGCAGAGCAAGGAAGGGTGTTGCGGGCATATTCAACCCACAGTAGTTGCTGGCTCAAGGTGGTGGGGTTGGGGGAGTCCGGCCAGCGACAGAGTCGTCTCTAGGTCTTGGTTGGCTTGCTCCGGCTGGTCGTTGGACTGGGGATGGAACCCGGAGGACAGTCTGGCCGACGGCTCAATGAGTGTGCAGAACTCCTTCCAGAACCGGGACGAGAACTGAGAGTCAATGGATCCGGAAGACGTGCTGCACCATGAGCTGGGCCGTCTCTTTGGCACAGGGTAGCTTGGGGAGAGGAATGAAAGTGGGCGGCTTTGGAAAATTGATCCACTGTCAGGATGGCGGTGTTGCCATCAGACGGGGGAGACCCGTGACAAAGTCCAGGGATATGTGAAACCAGGGAAGGTGAGGAACAGGCAGAGGTTGAAGGAGACCAACCGGAGCTTGCTGGGGAGTCTTGTTCTGCGTACAGATCGTGCATGAGGCGGCGAACGTGGAGACGTCAGGAACCTTGGTAGGCCACCAATAGCGTTGTTGCACAAAGGCCAGGGTCCGACGGGAGCCCGGGTGGCAGGCAAGCTTGGAGGAGTGGGCCCACTCCAGGACTAAGGATCGGACAGTGTCAGGAACAAACATCCAGTTATCTGGGTCTCCCCCCGGGGTTCGGCTAGGAATGCTGCGCCTCAGGAACCTGCTTCCATATTCCCCAGCTGAGTGCCGTCACACCAGGCACAAGGTGGGAAAGATGGTCTCAAGTTCCAGGGGTGTAGCCACAGGGCTATAGTGGCATGACAGCACATCCGGCTTGACATTCTTGGATCCTGGTCAGTATTAGAGGTAGAACTTGGACCGGGTGAAAAGCGGAACACACCTAGCTTCCCTGGAATTGAGACGCTTGGCGTGGCGGAGATATTCCAGGTTCTTGTGGTCTGTCCACACAATGAATGGATGTACCGCTCCCTCCAGCCAGTGCCTCCAACGCCATCTTCACGAGAGAAGCTCACAATTCCCCACATCATAGTTTCTCTCCGTGGCATTGAGGCGATGGGAGAAGAAGGTGCAGGGATGTAACTTGAGGTCCAGGGCAGAACGCTGGGACAGAATAGCCCCCTCTCTGACATCCAAAGCATCCGAAGAATCGGCCTTCACCACAAACTGCCAGGATGGGTCAGGATGAACCAAGATGGGAGCTGTGGTGAATCAGTGTTTGAGGTCTCGGAACGCCCAGTCAGCAGCTGGGGACCATGTGAACAGAACCTTGGGAGAGATGAGTGCAGACAGGGGGAAGCCAGCTTGCTGTAACCCCGGATAAAGTGGCGATTAAATAGGCGAATCCCAGGAAACGTTGCAGTTGCACTCTGGATGTAGGCTGAGGCCAATCCACCGCCGCTCTCACCTTCACGGGATCCATCTGTACACTCCCTGCAGCGATGATGTCACCCAGGAAGGGGATAGTGGAGTGATGGAATTCCCACTTCTCTGCTTTCACAAAAAGCTGGTTCTCCAGGAGGCGTTGGAGAACGTGTTCGTTGGAGAAAATGAGGATGTTGTCGAGGTAGATGAAGACAAACCGATTCAACATGTCGCGGAGAACGTCATTCACCAGAGCCTGGAACACAGCAGGGGTGTTGGTAAGGCCAAATGGCATGACCAGATACTTGTAGTGACTCTGGCCGTGTTGAAGGCAGTCTTCCACTCGTCCCCCTTCCCGTATCTGCACCAGGTGGTAGGCATTCCGTAGGTCCAGCTTGGAGAACACGGTGGCCCCCTGGAGCGGCTCGAAGGCCGAGGAGATGAGTGGTAGTGGGTAGCGGTTCTTCACCGTGATGTCATTGAGGCCCTGGTAGTCGATGCACAGGCACAGGGTTTTGTCTTTCTTCTCCACAAAGAGGAACTCTGCGCCGGCGGGGGAGGCAGAAGGACGGATGAACCCTGCAGCTAGGGAGTCCTCATTGGAGGTCTCCATAGCCTTTTTCTCCGGACCCGACAGAGAATACAGTCGTCCCCGTGGTGGAGTGGTCCCTGGGAGAAGGTCGATCCCGCAGTCATAGGGTCGGTGTGGTAGAAGCAAAGTTGCCTGGGCTTTACTGAACACCTCCCGGAGGTCCTGGTACTCCACGGGAATGGCGGAGAGGTCCGGGGCAACTTCCGAGCCCCAGAGAAGACGTCCCAGGACAGGCTGCACTGACTTCAGGCAATGAGCGTGGCAGAACGGGCTCCAGCCCATGATGGCACCAGCAGACCAGTCAATAAGGGGATTGTGTCACTGGAGCCAAGAGAATCCCAATACCCTTGGAACCTGAGGAGACTTAATAAGCAGGAATTGGATTATCTCGCTGTGGTTCTTTGACACACGTAGGTTGATGGGGGTGGTATTGTGGGTGACCCTGTCTATAGAGCATCTGTCCAGCGCTCTAATGTCCATGGGAATGGAGAGGGGCTGAGTAGGGATGCCCAGCTCGGATGCCAGCGTTGCGTCCATAAAACTCTCATCGCCCTCCGAGTCGATGCGCACCCAGAGAGATTTCAAATTCTGAGACTCTCGGGGGAACTCGGGTAGCCTCGGGTTCTCTCAGCAATGGACCAGTAGGGGACTTCTGGGATGTCTCAGAGGCGAGGTGGAAGCCTTGGGTGGCCGAGTGAAATCGAACCTCCTCTCCTTCCTTCGCTCCCGTAGTCGCCCATTGAGCCGAACGGTCAAGGCGATGAGCGAGTCGAGATCCGTCAGTAGTTCCCGGAGTGCAAGCTCGTCCTTTACTTCCTCCGATACTACATGCAGGAACATGTCGAACAATGCTTCCGGGTTCCAGGCACTCTCAGCCGCCAACGTGCGAAAATACACAACGTAGTCTGCCACACTACGGTAGTCTTGATGAAGCTGGAGCAGCTTATGAGCAGCCTCTCTCCCGGACAACGGAGAATCAAACAATTTCCGAACTTCCTCTACGAACTCCTCCAGACTGAGGCAGACGGTGGACTGTTGCTCCCACACTGCCGTGGCCTCCCGTGGCCGCCCTCCCGTGGCCGCCCTGCCGTGGCCGCCCTCCCGGACATCAACGTTATGATGTACGCTATCCTCGAGCTGTCCGGGGGGGACGAAGAAGGCTGCAGCTCGAAAATAAGCGATCACTGGAAGAGAAAAGCAGGTTTGGGAATCTCCAGCGTAGAGCTCCGGAGGAGGTAAGCGGGGTTATCGGGACACTGGGTTAGGCAGGGAGATTACTGGTGTGACCAGCTGCCCAGTGGGGAATCCGTGGAATTGCTTCAGCAATGTATCGAATGCCTGGTCATGTGGAGTGGAGTCCCCCTATAAGACATTGTTGTAACTCCTCGTGCCTTCCAATGGGGGTTTCTTGCAGGGAGACAGCATTGTGGAGGTGGTCTGAGTCTGCAGGGTCAGTTCGTACTATCACGTTTCAGGAGAAGACCCAGATGCAGACAGTGTCGATGTAACAAATGTTTATTACTAGAACAGGGGGCAGGCAAAATGACAGGTCAAGGGCAGGCAGGGGGCAGTAATCCAGATCAGAGTCCATAAGGTACAGAACCGTAGGCAGGCTTGGGGTCAGGGCAGGCAGAAGTCAATAATCCAGGGTGGTGTGACAAGGTACAGAATGGTAGGCAGGCTCAGGGTCAGGGCAGGCAGACATGGTCAAAACCGGGAAAAACAGAAAACAGGAACTAGAAAAAGACAGGTGCAAGGGGAAAACCGCTGGTAGACTTGACCAACAAAACAGACTGGCAACAGACAAACAGAGAACAAAGGTATAAATACACTGGGGTAATAGGGAAGATGGGCGACACCTAGAGGGGGTGGAGACAAGAACGAAGACAGGTGAAACAGATCAGGGTGTGACATACAGGTTACATTTATAATCTTATGAGAATTGTTCATTATAGAACATTCAAAAAAAGGTTCCATGTAGCACAAAAAAGGGTTCTGCTATGGTTACAAGCCAAATAACCCCTATTTGGCACTTTTTAGTGTGTAAAATACCAAACTGTCATTTGAACAGATCAGTTTGAAATGATTAAACTCAACATTTTTATTCATTTAAATGTTTTATTTCACCTGTATGTAACCAGGTAGGCTAGTTGAGAACAAGTCCTCATTTGCAACTGCGACCTGGCCAAGATAAAGCAAAGCAGTTTGACACATACAACAACACAGAGTTACACATGGAATAAACAAACATACAATCAATAATACAGTAGAAAAATCTATATACAGCATGTGCAAATGAGGTAGGATAAGAGAGGTAAGGCAATAAATAGGCCATGGTGGCAAAGTAATTACAATATAGCAATTAAACACTGGAGTGGTAGGATGTGCAGAAGATGAATGCGCAAGTTGAGATACTGGGGTGCAAAGGAGCAAGATAAATAAATACAGTATGGGGATGAGATAGATTGGATGGGCTGTTTACTGATGAGCTATGTACAGGTGCGGTGATCTGTGAGCTGCTCTGATAGCTGGTGCTTAAAGCTAGTGAGGGAGGTAAGAGTCTCCAGCTTCAGAGATTTTTGCAGTTTGTTCCAGTCATTGGCAGCAGAAAACTGGAAGGAGAGGCGGCCAAAGGAAGAATTGGCTTTGGTGGTGACCAGTGAGATATACCTGCTGGAGCACGTGCTACGGGTGGTTGCTGCTATGGTGACCAGTGAGCTGAGATAAGGCGGGACTTTACCTAGCAGAGACTTGTAGATGACCTGGAGCCAGTGGGTTTGGCGACAAGTATGAAGCAAGGGCCTGCCAACGACATCATACAGGTCGCAGTGGTGGGTAGTATATGGGGCTTTGGTGACAAAACGGATGGCACTGTGATAGACTGCATCCAACATTGACTCGATAAGATAAATATAGAGTTATGACAGACTTATTCCTTCATTGATTCACCCCAGCTGTCATTGAGGGGTCAGACTTTATGAGAATTTACAGTCTGATTCCCACAACTATAATTACTTAATCAGTTCATCTCAATCTTACATAAAATTATGCTGTGGTTAACGTTAAGACCAGTAGTCAGAATTACAGTATATCAATTCTTACTGAGATATATCAAGACTTTTAGATGCTGGGATGAGTTCTTTATTTCCGCTGCTGAATTGTAGATCATAGCGCGATCTTTAAGCACCATCATAATTGGAGGTTGAAGTAGTTTCATTACGTTCATAATAAAGGAAGGACAATCCCAACTTCATCTAGAAGTAATGAATATGCTCTTTGCCATTATGAATGGCAGTATATCATCCATTAAGTATTCATGTGTGGAGACGGTAACGATTTTCATTTTCTCAATCATAAACTCAATTATAAACCGATAAAACTTTCAGGCATTGGTTTGGTTTTTTTGTGCCTTAGGACAATAAACAGTGCAGCGATCACACCTTGGTTGTCAATGACAATTATTTAGGTCAGGGATGCACAACTCCAGTCCTCGAGGCCTACACTCTAGATTGTTGTTGCTCCCTTGCACGTAATTGATCAATTAATGTCACTGATTGCCTAAAGAGTCTTTATAAGTATGTGATTAAACGCTAATAAAGATATTTACCTTAATTTTGCCACAAGTTTGCAGTTACTTAAAAAGGACATTTTGCTTTGTACATTGCTGACATTTAAAACACATCTACTCTTCTATATTCTCCATCATAGAAGTTTGTACCTATGATTTGTATCAGAGAAGCCCTGTTTTCAGCCAAGCCAAGATATACAATATACAGTACCAGTCAAAAGTTTGGACACACCTGCCCATTCCAGGGTTTTTCTTTATTTTTTACTATTTTCTACATTGTAGAAAACTAGTGAAGACATCAAAACTATGAAATAACACATATGGAATCATGTAGTAACCAAAAAAGTGTTAAACAAATCAAGATATATTTTATATTTGACATTCTTCTAAGTAGCCACAGTTTGCCTTGAGGACAACTTTGCTCACTCTTCTCTCAACCAGCTTCATGAGGTAGTCACCTGGAATGCATTCCAATTAACAGGTGTGCCTTGTTAATTTGTGGAATTTCTTTCCTTATTTGAGCCAATCAGTTGTGTTGTGACAAAGTAGGGTTGGTATACAGAAGATAGCCCTATTCTGGTAAAAGACCAAGTCCACATTATGGCAAGAACAGCTGAAATAAGCAAAGAGAAACAACAGTCCATCATTACTTTAACCAGTTGCGGCGAGCAAACCCGGATCCGGGATCCTATTTATAGACCTAATGTTATGGTGAGTGAATGAGGACCCAAAAGCGAACTAACTTAAACAGAGCTTCTTTAATAACCAAACATAGGTAGGCTCAGATAGACCGGCAGATTCCGACAGGACAGGACAAGGTTACAGCAAACATGACGATAGTCTGGCTCAGGCATGAAACACAACAAACAAGAATCCGACAAGGACAGGAACAGAAACAGAGAGAGATATAGGGACCTAATCAGAGGGAAAAAGGGAACAGGTGGGAAACGGGGTGAATGGGTAGTCAGAGGAGACAAGGAACAGCTGGGGGAAAGCGGGGGAGAAAAGGTAACCTAACAACGACCAGCAGAGGGAGACAGGGTGAAGGGAAAGGACAGAGACAAGACACAACATGACAGTACATGACACCTAAGCTCATTACCATAACGCAACGTTAACTATTCATGAAAATCGCAAATGAAATGAAATAAATATGCTAGCTCTCAAGCTTAGCCTTTTGTTAACAACACTGTCATCTCAGATTTTCAAAATATGCTTTTCAACCATAGCAAAACAAGCATTTGTGTAAGAGTATTCATAGCTAGCGTAGCATTTAGCGTTAGCGTTAGCATTCAGCAGGCAACATTTTCACAAAAACCAGAAAAGCATTCAAATAAAATAATTTACCTTTGAAGAACTTCAGATGTTTTCAATGAGGACACTCTCAGTTAGATAGCAAATGTTCCGTTTTTCCTGAAAGATTATTTGTTTAGGAGAAATCGCTCCGTTTGGTGCGTCACGTTTGGCTACCAAAAAAAAACTAAAATCCAGTCATCAAAACGCCAAACTTTTTTCCAAATTAACTCCATAATATCAACTGAAACATGGCAAACATTGTTTAGAACCAATCCTCAAGGTGTTTTTCACATATCTCTTCGATGATACATCGTTCGTGGAAGTGTGCTTTCTGTCCTGAATCCCAGGAGAAAATGCCCGCAACTGAAGATTACGCACCAATTTAGACAAAGGACACCGGGCGGACTCCTGGAAAATGTAGTCTCTTATGGCCAATCTTCCAATGATATGCCTACAAATACATCACAATGCTGCAGACATCTTGAATAAACGACAGAAAGCGCAGGCTCGTTCCTGGTGCATTCACAGCCATATAAGGAGACATTGGAAAACAGAGCTTCAGAAATTCTGCTAATTTCCTGTTTGAAGTTTCATTTTGGTTTCGCCTGTAGCATGAGTTCTGTGGCACTCACAGATAATATCTTTGCAGTTTTGGAAACGTTAGACTGTTTTCTTTCCAAAGCTGTCAATTATATGCATAGTCGAGCATCTTTTCGTGACAAAATATATTAAAATATATAAAAAATATACTAAAATATATTTGATTTGTTTAACACTTTTTTGATTACTACATGATTCCATATGTGTTATTTCAAAGTGTTGATGTCTTCCCTATTATTCTACAATGTAGAAAATAGTACAAATAATATTTTATAATATTTTTCAAATCAAATCAAATGTATTTATATAGCCATTCGTACATCAGCTGATATCTCAAAGTGCTGTACAGAAACCCAGCCTAAAACCCCAAACAGCAAGCAATGCAGGTGTAGAAGCACGGTGGCTAGGAAAAACTCCCTAGAAAGGCCAAAACCCAGGAAGAAACCTAGAGAGAAACCAGGCTATGTGGGGTGGCCAGTCCTCTTCTGGCTGTGCCGGGTGGAGATTATAACAGAACATGGCCAAGATGTAAATGACCAGCATGGTCAAATAATAATGAGGCAGAACAGTTGAAACTGGAGCAGCAGCATGGCCAGGTGGACTGGGGACAGAAAGGAGTCATTATGTCAGGTGGTCCTGAGGCATGGTCCTATGGCTCAGGTCCTCCGAGAGAGAGAAAGAAAGAGAGAAAGAGAGAATTAGAGAGAGCACACTTAAATTCACACAGGACACCGAATAGGACAGGAGAAGTACTCCAGATATAACAAACTGACCCTAGCCCCCCGACACAAACTACTGCAGCATAAATACTGGAGGCTGAGACAGGAGGGGTCAGGAGACACTGTGGCCCCATCCGAGGACACCCCCGGACAGGGCCAAACAGGAAGGATATAACCCCACCCACTTTGCCAAAGCACAGCCCCCACACCACTAGAGGGATATCTTCAACCACCAATTTACCATCCTGAGACAAGGCCGAGTATAGCCCACAAAGATCTCCGCCACGGCACAACCCAAGGGGGGGCGGACAGGAAGATAACATCAGTGACTCAACCCACTCAAGTGACGCACCCCTCCTAGGAACGGTATGAAAGAGCCCCAGTAAGCCAGTGACTCAGCCCCTGTAATAGGGTTAGAGGCAGAGAATCCCAGTGGAAAGAGGGGAAACGGCTAGGCAGAGACAGCAAGGGCGGTTCGTTGTTCCAGAGCCTTTCCGTTCACCTTCCCACTCCTGGGCCAGACTACACTCAATCATATGACCCACTGAAGAGATGAGTCTTCATTAAAGACTTAAAGGTTGAGACCAAGTTTGCGTCTCTTACGTGGGTAGGCAGACCATTCCATAAAAATTGAGCTCTATAGGAGAAAGCCCTGCCTCCATCTGTTTGCTTAGAAATTCTAGGGACAATTAGGAGGCCTGCGTCTTGTGACCGTAGCGTACGTGTAGGTATGTACGGCAGGACCAAATCAGAGAGATAGGTAGGAGCAAGCCCATGTAATGCTTTGCAGGTTAGCAGTAAAACCTTGAAATTTTGCAGCCATCCACTTCCTTATGTCAAACACATGCTTCTAGCGAGGGCAATTTTGGGGCTTCACCATATTTCATTGAAATGTACAGCTGTGTGTCATCTGCATAGCAGTGAAAGTTAACATTATGTTTTCTAATGACATCCCCAAGAGGTAAAATATATAGTGAAAACAATAGTGGTCCTAAAACGGAACCTTGAGGAACACCGAAATGTACAGTTGTTTTGTCAGAGGACAAACCATTCACAGAGACAAACTGATGTCTTTCCGACAGATAAGATCTAAACCAGGCCAGAACTTGTCCGTGTAGACCAATTTGGGTTTCCAATCTCTCCAAAAGAGGGTTAACACCCCTACTCCTGGCCCTCCAACACCACTTCCAGCAGCATCTGGTCTCCCATCCAGGGACTGACCAGGAACAACCCTGCTTAGCTTCAGAAGCAAGCCAGCAGTGGTATGCAGGGTGGTATGCTGCTGACAGTTACTGTGGTAAGTTATTTCTTACTCTGGTCCATGTAGAACAGTCCATGTAGAGCATATTGACTTGATTATGGAAAGTGCAAAACCTTTTGCAACACCAACACCGAATTGATCACGGTCCAAAGCTTTTTCATGACTTTGTAATAACATGTTTTGGGTGATCAGTTCATACAGAAGATGAGAGAGAGAGAGAGAGAGAGAGAGAGAGAGAGAGAGAGAGAGAGAGAGAGAGAGAGAGAGAGAGAGAGAGAGAGAGAGAGAGAGAGAGAGAGAGAGAGAGAGAGAGAGAGAGAGAGAGAGAGAGAGAGAGAGAGAGAGAGAGAGAGAGAGAGAGAGAGAGAGAGAGAGAGAGAGAGAGAGAGAGAGAGAGAGAGAGAGAGAGAGACTGAATCTTGGCAAGACTGCTAAGACTTTGCAGTCCTGTCCATTGACTCACTAGCTGAGGGGTTAGTACAGTGCCAAGCTAAAATGGTGGGCTGGTTATTCTAACAGCTTCATTGAAGGACAAATTGTGACCCAGGCGACAGTTTGCTGCAAAAAAATCCCAGCATGACTCAATACTCCGTGTGTGTGTGCTGCATCAGTTGCACCCTCACACCCAAACATACGCATACACACACACCCAAGAGCATAGAAAACAGTGAAATGATTCAAGGTTAGGAGGACACAAACAGAATAATTCTTGGGGCTCTTGGGATAACACAAAGCAAAAGCCTCAACATAAAGAGGGATTTAAATATGTGAATTCTGAATTCTCTCAGTGCATAGAGATTCACTGTAAATAGTGTAAATACTGTAAATAGAAAGTCTCAAAACATTTAACGAAACCATGAAAAGCTGCGCACCTAAGCTGAGATCTGGTGTTTGGAGGGTGTTTGAATGTGAAACCAATGTAAATGTTTTAATACACAGAATGTGTTTTGAAATACAAATGAAGCACGCTGAAACACCCAAAGTGGTTCTTTAATGGTGTTTTAATGGTGTTTTTAAGTGTGTTGTGAAAACACTTTTTGGGGTTTCAGTGCATGTAACAGGCAGCATCAAAACACAAAAACTGTGTTTCTCATACAATCAATGATTTAGAAATGCAAATGTTTTATGGCCTAAATATTGATTGATGAACATTTTTTCAATGCTTTGTTTAAACAGATTGGAAACAGGCAGGGCAGTCAGATTGTACATTTCATTTAAACTTTACCCACTTTTTTATGGAATCCAATTGGTAGTTACAGTTTTGTCACTGCAACTCCCATATGGACTCAGGAGAGGCGAAGGTCAAGAACCATGAATCCTCCGAAACACGACCCAACCAAGTTGCACTGCTTCTTGACACAATGCTCACTTAACCCAGAAGCCAGCTGCACCAATGTGTCAGAAGAAACACTGTACACCTGTCAACCATGTCAGCGTGCACTGTGCCCAACCCGCCACAGGAGTTGCTAGTGCGTGACTTGACAAGGCCATCCCTGCCGGCCAAACCCTCCCCAAACCAGGACGGCGCTGGGCCAATTGTGCACCGCCCCATGGGTCTCCCGGTCACGGCCGGCTGCGACAGAGCCTGGACTCGAATCCAGAATCTCCTGCGCCACTCAGGAGGCCATTTTAACTTCTTAACCACACAGCCATGCCGTAAGAAAATATTCCGTGGTGAATTTAAATTGACAAAAGAAGAAAAAAAACATATAGGCCTTTTTTATAAAAATAAATGCAAGTCGTTCAGAGCCCCTGGTATAGCGGTAACACACCTTGCTTAGACAGGTAACCCCTCTCCCCACCGAAGACCGGGGTTAAATTCCTCACTACAACCTTTCACTCTGTTTCTCCTACCTATCTGTATCCCTGTCTGTCATTTCATAAGTGTCAAAATATCCCCAACATGTAGTATATTAAAAAAATGTATGCAAGTCATTTCAATGATTTGTTCATTTAATTTGACCAAAATAATGGAAGAATGAATCCAACTTAATATGTTGCTCAAAATGTAAGTATCTTTCATCAGGATAACCAAAGAGTGAGAAAATTGAGTGACTGAACTCATTGGAAATCTTGCATTTCCTATATTGCCACGTGACTTTTTTTGTGGATTGTAGGTAATTAAAAAAAAGTACTTTATGATTCTTTCACTAAATGTTGTATGCATGTTTTAAAGAAAGAAAAGCTATTAAGCTTGTCGTGCCATGAGGTGTAATGGATCATGATGAGCAGATATCAGAACCGTCAGACAAATTGACGTTCAATGAGGACAGCACCCATTCCCACATTCATGATTGTCAGCAGAAGAGGCACCAGCAGAATCCTTAAGTCTTGCATTTCAACCTCCAGTTAGTGTGGTAGTTTGCACGCTGTGCTTGACAATGCATACCAAAAAAAGAATATAATGGCAAACGATCAAATACATAAAGTAATGTTAAGACACTTCAGAAAAGGGGATCTAATGCTGCACTAAATGGGATTCAAAACATCAGTGTTTTTTAGAAGCTTTTAGAGAGAGCAAATTACACCAAAAGAGAAGCTATCTAATTCTGCACTATACAGGACTCAAAACACCAAACTAGTCTTTTCAATCTTTTCTGTCAGTGCTGCCAGTCCCTGGCAAGGTGTTGGACAACACTTACTGTAAGTGGTGTTACAACACACTATTTAACATTTCAAAACATCTCAGGATGATATGTTTCAATTCTCCAGCAAAGTTCAGGTTTTGTCCCCTTCAAGTTGGTGGCAGCTCAGTTGCCACAAGTTTTGGTATTACAAAGCACTTAATTTGAACGGTGCAGCTGTTGAACCAATACTCATCTTTGATTGATGAGTTTTGGATGTGATGCCTTCATTTTCTTGGTGGCACTGAAGTTTTGAAGTGGCCACAAAAGTGTGTGTGTTTGTGTCTGTATGTGTGTGGTTGTGTGTGTTCGTGTAATCTATGTTTGCAATCATAAGCAGATTTATCGGAGCTTTATGTGACGATGGCGCCACCCTGCCCTGGTAAGATAGGCCCTCGTTCTCAAGGCTCATGGTGACAGCCTGGGTGACAGTGAGCGGCAGCCCTGACAGATATACTGTAGCACCAGTCACACCATGAATCTGTCAGAGAGAGAGATGAGGAATGGAGGGAGAGAGAGAGAGAGAAGGAACGAGAAAGGGAGAGAATGGAGAGAGAGAGAGACAGAGAGAGAGAGGAAAGGGTGGAGAGATAGAGAGGGGGAGAAGGAGAAAGAGAGGGAACAAGAGATAAAGAGGCTGACACATGAAAAAATACACTAAAGTTTACTATAGAATACTGCAGTACTTACTATAGAATTCTGTAGTAAACTGTACGGTAGAACGGTAGAATCCTCAAATCCTAATTTGTTCCACCCATAAATGAGAAACCTACACAAGTATAGATAATACAGATTATGGAATATTTGCTCTTTTAGTATTTACTTCTATGTCAAAGATAATAAAACAAAAACACTATAATAAATACTACAGTAATGTCTGCAAAAACACTACAGTATATGACAGTCCGCAAAAAAAAACTACAGTATACCATAGTACGCAAAACCACTACAGTAAATACTACAGTAGTATACTACTACTACTGTAAATATTACAGTATAATACAGTATACTACACTAAAGTCAGCAAAAACACTACAGTAGTAATACCATTACTATATTATCTTTTCATGTGGGATAACAGACAAATAAATCAGTGATTAGGTGACTTGTGAGAGAGAGTGAGAAAAGAGAAAAAAGAAGAAGGAATAGGAAAGATGAGGCAGGGAAACAAGGGAAAGACCATTAAATAAGGGAAGAGGGTAGGGGGAGGAGAAGCTAATGGAAGTAAGGACATGAAAAGAGAGAGGCCATTTGTTATTTATTCAACAGATTTGATCTCATTCTATTGATTTTATTTAACCTTTATTTAACTAGGCAAGTCAGTTAATAACAAATTATTATTTACAATGATGGCCTACCCGGCCAAACCCTAACGACGCTGGGTCAATTGTGCGCCGCCCTATGGGACTCCCAATTCAGAACCAGGGTCTGTAGTGATGCCTTAAGCACTGAGATGCAGACCGATGCACCACTCAGGAGCCCACTTGGACTATTGTTCAAACTGATTTAAAGCCCTCTGTTTGTTCCTATCACATGGGCAAATTTAAATATACATTTTTACCATTACTAATATCACAAGTTTTTGGCCTGATTCTAAATTGACTCATATAATGTGGTTTTATATGAGTATTCATGCAAAATCAGTTTACAGTGCATGACTTTTACAATGCAGTAATCCTGTTTTCATGACTGCAGCTCCACAAACCTGCACCAATCAGATGAGGACACAGGCACTTTTGAAATTTTTATTTTATTTTATTTATCCGTTATTTTACCAGGTAAGTTGACTGAGAACACGTTCTCATTTGCAGCAACGACCTGGGGAATAGTTACAGGGGAGAGGAGGGGGATGAATGAGCCAATTGTAAACTGGGGATTATTAGGTGACCGTGATGGTTTGAGGGCCAGATTGGGAATTTAGCCAGGACACCGGGGTTAACACCCCTACTCTTACGATAAGTGCCATGGGATCTTTAATGACCTCAGAGAGTCAGGACACCCGTTTAACGTCCCATCCGAAAGACGGCACCCTACACAGGGCAGTGTCCCCAATCCCTTGCCCTGGGGTATTGACCTTGGGTAAACCATAGAATTAGAAATGAAAAAGTCTGTCCTGCTCCCTTCCACTCTACCTAAATTTCCCTCACAGATTCCCTTGAGTCCCGTTCGTTTGGCTTTTTAGTGTCACACCCTGATCAGTTTTACCTGTCCTTGTTATTGTCTCCACCCCTTCACGTGTTGCTTGTTATCCCTGGTGTATATATCCCTGTGTTTCCTGTCTCGCTGTGCCAGTTTGTCTTGTACGTTCCAAGTGTGGTTTTCCCTCGAGCATGCCTTTTTGATTGTCTTTTACTAGTCCTCCCGGTTTTGATCATTGCCTGTTTTCTGGACTCTGTACCTGCCTGCCTGACCATTCTACCTGCCCTGACTTCGAGCCTGCCTGCCACACTGTACTTCCTGGAGTCTGAACTGGTTTTGACTTTTTGCCTGTCCACGACCATTATCTTGCCTACCCCTTTTGGATATATTAAATATCAAAGACCTAAACCATCTGCCTCCCGTGTCTGCATCTGGGTCTTGCCTTGTGCCCTTATAGTACGAACTGGCCATGACAGACCCAGCAGACTTGGACCAGCTCCGCCACGCTGTCTCCCTGCAGGGAACCACCATTGGGAGGCGTGAGGAGCTCCTGCTGAATCTCTTTGGAAGGGTTTTGTTCCCTGACAGAATGTCACGACCAAGAGTTCAAGGCTATCATGGAGCGAATCAGTGAGTTAGCTCATAGGCAGCCTGCCACCTCCGAAACCTCCCAACCACCCAGTAACCTGTCTACTATCAGTGGTGGGTTTGTACAGCCTACCCTGGCTCCCCGAGAACCCCGCTTACCGTCTCCGGAACGATATTCTGGGGATCCTGGAACCTGCCTGGGTTTTCTCAATGCTCCCTTATTTTTGAGCTTCAGCCATCTTCGTTACTTCGGACCGGTCGAAGATAGTGTATATTATTATTCTAATGTCAGGACAGGTGCTCTCCTGGGCTACGGCAGTTTGGGAGCAACAATCCGCCATTTGTTGTCATCTGGAGGATTTCATGGCAAAGTTGAGGAAGGTATTAGATTCTCCGGCGTCCGTAAGAGAGGCAGCCAGTAAACTGCTTGAATTATGGCAAAACTCCCGTAGTGTGGCAGACTATGTGGTTGATTTTTGCACGTTGGCTGCCGAGAGTGCCTGGAATCTGGAGTCACTTTTTGCTACTTTTCTTCACAGATTATCTGAGGTGGTAAAAGATGAGCTACCAGCTCAGGAATTACCGATGGACCTTGACTCCCTCATCACCCTCATCATTAGAATTGATGGACACCTAATGGACCACAGAATTGCGAGGAGGTCTGGTCTCGGGCACACGTGCACCCGAAATGGCGTGTTTACCTCTCGAAGTAATTTGGAAGTTTCCGAAGGCAGTTTTTCTGAGAGGATCGGAAGCTCACCGAGCTCCCTCGTGAATCATCAACGATGGGTGAGTTGGATACTCCTGAGCCTTTTCAATTGGGAAGAGCTAGGTTATCAGTTGGGGAATGCTCACGTAGGCTGAGTTCAAACGTGTCTGTACAGTGGAGGGGCAGGACCTGCCCTGTTAGGAAACCCTTGTCTGATGTTTCTGCCATTCCCACTGACTACCATGACCTCAACGTTTTCAGTAAGGCATGTGCTACTTCCCTTCCCCCGCACCGTCCTTATGATTGTGCCATTGATCTTCTCCCAGGCACCACACCACCTCGTGGTTGGCTATATTCTCTATCTAGGCCAGAGACCAAGTCTATGCAGGAGTACATAAAGGAGTTTCTGGCTACTGGGGCTGTCTGTCTGCTTCTCCTGCCAGTGCAGGGTTTTTATTTGTGGCAAAGGACAAGACCCTGCGTCAGTGCAATGACTACCGGGGACTGAATGGCATTACGGTTAAAAATCGGTACCCCCCCCCCACTCCTTTCCTTTGCTTTTGAACCTCTCCAGAGGGCCACCATTTTTTCCAAGCTGGCCTTCGAAATGCCTACCACCTGGTTCAGATACGCAAAAGGGATGAGTGGAAAACAGCCTTCAACACAGTCAGCAGACATTATGAGTACCAGGTCATGCCGTTTGGTCTCACCAACGCTGTCTTCCAGGCTTTGGTAAATGATGTGCTCCGGGACATGCTAAAACATTTTGTTTGTCTACCTTGACGACATCCTGTTTTTTTCCCGGTCGGCCCAAGAGCATGTTCATGTCAGGCAGGTCCTTCAGCGCCTCCTGGAGAACCAACTGTTCACGAGAGCTGAAAGTGTGAGTTCCACCACAATTGCCATTGGGCCATCCGGACAATTGCCTTTCTGGGATATGTCATTGCTGAGGGTAATGTCCAGATGGATCCTGGAAAGGTAAAAGCAGTGGTGGATTGGCCTCAACCTACATCCAGGGTGCAGTTGCAAAGATTCCTAGGCTTTGCTAACTTCTACCGCCGTTTCATTCGGGGTTACAGCACCCTGGCGGCCCCCCTCTCTGCACTCACCTCTCCCAAAGTACCGCTCAAATGGTCTCCAGCTGTCGACAAAGCCTTTGGACCTGAAGCATCGGTTCACAACAGCACCCATCCTCATCCATCCGGACCCGTCTTGTCAATTTGTATTTGAGGTTGATGCTTCTGACATTGGCGTGGGGGCCATCCTGACCCAGCGATCTGCCTAGTACCAAAAGCTTCATCCCTGTTCCTTCCTGTCCTATCATCTCAATCCTGTAGAGGAACTACGATGTAGGCTACCAAGAACTCCTGGCGCTCAAGATGGCGTTGGAAGAGTGGAGGCACTGGCTGGAAGGAGCAGAACAGCCGTTCTTGGTCTGGACCGACCATAAAAAATTTGAATATCTCCGTACAGCCAAGCACCTTAACTCCAGGCAGGCTCGGTAGGCTCTCTTGTTTATTAGATTCAACTTCACCATTTCCTACCACCCAGGGTCCAAAAATTTTAAGCCTGATGCTCTCTCCCGCCTATACAGTTCCTCTGCCACACCCTTGGTCTCCAAAACCATTCTCCCTACCTCATGCCTTTGAGCCACAGTAGGTTGGGGTATTGAGACCCTGGTTCGCAATGCACAACTCTATCAGTCTGGACCTGAAGTGTGCTTGGGTAACTGGCTGTTTGTCCCTAACTCAGTCCGGTCCTGGAACGGGCTCATTCCTCCAGGCTAACTTGTCACCCAGGTTCCCGCCGTACCCTAGCATTCCTCTGACAACATTTCTGGTGGCCTGCAATGGTTCCTGGCGTCTCTGCCTTCATCGCCACATGCACGGTGTGCCCAGAACAAGACTCCACAGCAAGCTCCTTCTGGCCTTCAGCCACTACCAGTTCCTCATCGTCCCATATCTCTCTGGACTTTGTCACTGGGCTTCCCCCGTCTGATGGCAACATCGTCATTCTGACAGTAGTGGATTGGTTCTCTAAGGCTGCTCATTTCATACCTCTCACCAAACTTCCCTCTGCCAAGGAAACAGACTCCTGGTGGATATGGTTTCCGACCAGGGTCCTCAATTCTCATCTCAGTTATGGAAGGTGTTCTGCACCCTAATTGGGGTCGTCGGCCAGCCTATCCTCCGGATTCCATCCCCCGTCTCAACCAACCCCACTACCTGGAGCCGACAACTGGTCTGAGTGGAGTGTGCCTGGAACACCCTTCCCTGTTCAGCAACGGGACTCTCCCATTTCGAGTGCTCCATAGGGTATCAACCTCCGCTCTTCCCAGAACCAGAAGTTAACGTACCCTCGGCCCAGTTCGTCCGCCGCTGTAGACTTACCTGGGAAGAGCTCGGGTAACACTTCTCAAGGCCAACTCCAGGTATTGTCAACAAGCAGACCGCCACCGGACTCCAGCTCCCTGCTACTGCATTGGGCAGAGGGTATGGCTGTCCACAAGGGACCTGCCCCTTCGGGTAGAGTCTCGCAAACTGTTGCCCTGTTTCATTGGTCAGTTTCCTATCTCTAGAGTCCTTAGTTCCACTGTTGTCCGTCTTGTGTTACCCTGTACCCTCCGTATTCACCTTACGTTCCATGTGTCTCAGTCCTTTGTCTCAGTCCTTTGTCTTCTGTCCCCAGGCCCACCCCTCCCTGTGTCATTGATGGCCATACGGCATACACCGTGAGAAGACTCCTGGGTGTTCAACCAAGGGGCAGGGGTTTCCAGTACCTGGTTGACTGGGAGGGTTACGGCCTGTATGAGAGGTGCTGGGTTCCCGCTAGAGACATGCTGGATCCAGCCCTCATCACCGACTTCCAATGCCGACACCCTGGTCAACCCGGTATGCACCCAGGTAGGACGCTAGGTGGCGTCCCTAGAGGGGGGGGGGGGGGGGGGGGGGGTGTACTGTTTCAACTGCCACACTGTACCGCCTGGACTCTGATCTGGTTTTCACTTTTTGCCTGTCCATGACCATTATCTTGCCTACCTCTTTTGGATTTAATAAATATCAAAAACTCAAACCATCTATCTGCATCTGGGTCTCGCCTTATATAATATATATATATATTATATTATATTTACCCTACCTTAGTTATCCATCACCCATCATAGCACTGCTATTCCCAACCAATCAGAGCGCTTGGAAAGGCGCATCTGGACATTGCAAGGTCAGTGTTATTGTTGTCCTAAGAAAGACACACATTTCTGAGGATTTTTTTTTATTATTGTGGACAGTTACAAGAATACCCGAATGTGGTGCGTGCAAGTTGCAGGTTTTCTTTTTTTTAAATTACATTTGTGTAATAATGGGTAATTTCCACAAATTACTTAGAACATGTGGCTGCAAACTTAAAGTGATTATTGTACCACTGTTACTATTCTTTCATGTTGGAGTTGCCAGTACTGCTTGGTATCTTGTTTATAGTATATAGCATTGTGCCCGTTGCCATAGGTGTCATTGTTTACTAAGAAAACAGTTTTCATATGCGCATGATACTGTAGCGCTTTCCATAGTGACCTTTTGTTGCGCTGCCATGGGCAAGCTTCTAGAACCCTCCCAGACTGGTCTTGGAGCTCAAGCATGCTTAGAGTAATTTATGACCCTGGGGCAGATCAGATAAGACCACAGCACTGCAGGCTCTCACACCGGGCCAGAGAGGGTGTCATAAATCTTTATCTTGACAGTCTCCGTAATTGGTTTCTCTCTCTCTCAGACAAATCAAATTGCATTTGTCAGATGCACCGAATACAACAGGTGTACCTTACATTGAAATGCTTACTTACAAGCCCTTAACCAACAATGCTTTAAGAAGAAAAATGTGTTAAGTTACAAATAATTAAACCGCAGCAGTAAAATAACAATCGCAAGGCTACAGTGCCTTGCGAAAGTATTCGGCCCCCTTGAACTTTGCGACCTTTTGCCACATTTCAGGCTTCAAACATAAAGATATGAAACTGTATTTTTTTGTGAAGAATCAACAACAAGTGGGACACAATCATGAAGTGGAACGACATTTATTGGATATTTCAAACTTTTTTAACAAATCAGAAACTGAAAAATTGGGCGTGCAAAATTATTCAGCCCCTTTACTTTCAGTGCAGCAAACTCTCTCCAGAAGTTCAGTGAGGATCTCTGAATGATCCAATGTTGACCTAAATGACTAATGATGATAAATACAATCCACCTGTGGATCAAGTCTCGGTATAAATGCACCTGCACTGTGATAGTCTCAGAGGTCCGTTAAAAGCGCAGAGAGCATCATGAAGAACAAGGAACACACCAGGCAGGTCCGAGATACTGTTGTGAAGAAGTTTAAAGCCGGATTTGGATACAAAAAGATTTCCCAAGCTTTAAACATCCCAAGGAGCACTGTGCAAGCGATAATATTGAAATGGAAGGAGTATCAGACCACTGCAAATCTACCAAGACCTGGCCGTCCCTCTAAACTTTCAGCTCATACAAGGAGAAGACTGATCAGAGATGCAGCCAAGAGGCCCATGATCACTCTGGATGAACTGCAGAGATCTACAGCTGAGGTGGGAGACTCTGTCCATAGGACAACAATCAGTCGTATATTGCACAAATCTGGCCTTTATGGAAGAGTGGCAAGAAGAAAGCCATTTCTTAAAGATATCCATAAAAAGTGTTGTTTAAAGTTTGCCACAAGCCACCTGGGAGACACACCAAACATGTGGAAGAAGGTGCTCTGGCCAGATGAAACCAAAATTGAACTTTTTGGCAACAATGCAAAACGTTATGTTTGGCGTAATAGCAACACAGCTGAACACACCATCCCCACTGTCAAACATGGTGGTGGCAGCATCATGGTTTGGGCCTGCTTTTCTTCAGCAGGGACAGGGAAGATGGTTAAAATTGATGGGAAGATGGATGGAGCCAAATACAGGACCATTCTGGAAGAAAACCTGATGGAGTCTGCAAAAGACCTGAGACTGGGACGGAGATTTGTCTTCCAACAAGACAATGATCCAAAACATAATGCAAAATCTACAATGGAATGGTTCAAAAATAAACATATCCAGGTGTTAGAATGGCCAAGTCAAAGTCCAGACCTGAATCCAATCGAGAATCTGTGGAAAGAACTGAAAACTGCTGTTCACAAATGCTCTCCATCCAACCTCACTGAGCTCGAGCTGTTTTGCAAGGAGGAATGGGAAAAAAATTCAGCCTCTCGATGTGCAAAACTGATAGAGACATACCCCAAGCGACTTACAGCTGTAATCGCAGCAAAAGGTGGCGCTACAAAGTATTAACTTAAGGGGGCTGAATAATTTTGCACGCCCAATTTTTCAGTTTTTGATTTGTTAAAAAAGTTTGAAATATCCAATAAATGTCGTTCCACTTCATGATTGTGTCCCACTTGTTGTTGATTCTTCACAAAAAAATACAGTTTTATATCTTTATGTTTGAAGCCTGAACTGTGGCAAAAGGTCGCAAAGTTCAAGGGGGCCGAATACTTTCGCAAGGCACTTTATATACAGGGGGTACCAGTAGTCAATGTACAAGGTAATATGTAGGTAGAGGTGAAGTGACCAAGAGGTTCATCTTTAGGTTTAATGTTAATGTTTAATGTTGTTGCCTTATAGAACCACAATTCATTTGGATTAACACGAGTACTATACCACCAAGATTCACTCCCAGTCAAGATTAATGTTCTGTGACCAAAAGGATGTGTGTTGGGGAAAGGAAATAAAAACCCTGAAAAGAGAAGCATCAGCATTGTTCTGACCAGACAGCCTGTGAAGGGTCAGAAACCAAATCGCAGCATAATTGTACTAGCGGGTGAGGGCATTCACAGCCAACTGCTCAGACGGGTGAGGGCATACCTGCTAACTGTTTTTATAATACTTCTGGTATTCCATTTAACAACGCTCCGAGCCTCCGATCCATACACAAAGAAATTCTACTTCGTGTCAATACGCGATAGGAAGCAACTTCAATAGATTTGAATGGTTATTAATTTCTTGTCG
Organism: Oncorhynchus mykiss; assembly: GCF_013265735.2. Classification (NCBI taxonomy): domain Eukaryota; kingdom Metazoa; phylum Chordata; class Actinopteri; order Salmoniformes; family Salmonidae; genus Oncorhynchus; species Oncorhynchus mykiss. The sequence continues at coordinate 7,442,606 of NC_048584.1, read as the reverse complement.
TGTAAATGGGTTGTATAAGAAAGGGCTCAGGGTTAAAAGACGGAGCAATACTCTACCATGCCGGAGCATAGGTGAGAATGAAGGACTCGCAAATGACGTGTGGGTGGCGGTCTCTTGGGAGTCCTCTGAGTGTCAGGCCTGAGGATTTGCATAAAGATGAAAGCATCGTTGCGGGACAGAGTGACAAGGACTGTGCTGTTCGCCCACACAGTTTCAAGGTGCATTAGAAGTGGCATATATTTCAGTGTGTGGTGTGGCTGAGAGCATTGGGGCTTTATGAATGCATCTGAGAGGACAGGGATTTTAGTCTTAAGTCAAATCAAATTTATTTATATAGCCCTTCGTACATCAGCTGATATCTCAAAGTGCTGTACAGAAACCCAGCCTAAAACCCCAAACAGCAAGCAATTCAGATGTAGAAGCACGGTGGCTAGGAAAAACTCCCTAGAAAGGCCAAAACCTAGGAAGAAACCTAGAGAGGAACCAGGCTATGTGGTGTGGCCAGTCCTCTTCTGGCTGTGCCGGGTGGAGATTATTGTCACACCCTGACCATAGTTTGCTTTGTATGTTTCTATGTTTTGGTTGGTCAGGGTGTGAGCAGGGTGGGCATTCTATGTTACATGTCTAGTTTGTGTAGTTCTATGTTTGGCCTGATATGGTTCTCAATCAGAGGCAGGTGTTCGTCATTGTCTCTGATTGGGAACCATATTTAGGTAGCCTGTTTGGTGTTGGGTTTTGTGGGTGATTGTCCTTACTGTCTTGATGTCCTTGTTCTGTGTGTATGTGCACCAGTATTAGGCTGTTTGGTGTTGGGTTTTGGTGGGTGATTGTCCTTACTGTCTTGATGTCCTTGTTCTGTGTGTATGTGCACCAGTATTAGGCTGTTTGGTGTTGGGTTTTGGTGGGTGATTGTCCTTAGTGTCTTGATGTCCTTGTTCTGTGTGTATGTGCACCAGTATTAGGCTGTTTGGTGTTGGGTTATGTGGGTCCTTAGTGTCTTGATGTCCTTGTTCTGTGTGTATGTGCACCAGTATTAGGCTGTTTGGTGTTGGGTTATGTGGGTCCTTAGTGTCTTGATGTCCTTGTTCTGTGTGTATGTGCACCAGTATTAGGCTGTTTGGTGTTGGGTTATGTGGGTCCTTAGTGTCTTGATGTCCTTGTTCTGTGTGTATGTGCACCAGTATTTGGCTGTTTCGGTTTTCGTTACGTTTATTGTTTTGTAATTTTTGTATTAGATTCGTGTTGCTTCAGTTTCATTAAACATGGATCGCAATAGCCACGCCGCATTTTGGTCTGACTCTCTTTCACATACAGAAAACCGTGACAGAATCACCCACCACAACAGGACCAAGCGGCGTGGTGACAGGCAACAGCAGCAAAAGGAGGAATGGACATGGGAGGTCGTTATGGACAGCAGGAGCATGGACTATACTACTTGGGAGGAGATAGACAGGTGGGCGGTCGACCCAGGGAGAGTGCCGGAGCCCGCCTGGGATTCGCTGGAGCAGTGCGAGGAAGGTTATCGTAGAATGGAGTTGGCGAAGCAAGCACAGCGGCGCGCAAGGAAGCCCGGGAGTCAGCCCCAAAAATGTATTGGGGGGGCTAACAGGGAGTATGGCTACGCCAGGTAGGAGACCTGGGCAAACACCCTGTGCTTACGGGGGGGCTAGAGAGACCGGGCAGGCACCGTGTTATGCTGTGGTGCGCTCGGTGTCTCCAGTGCGGGTGCATAGCCCGGTGCGGTACATTCCAGCTCCGCGTATCGGCCGGGCTAGAGTGAGCGTCGAGCCAAGTGCCATGAAGCCAGCTCTACGCATCTGGTCCCCAGTGCTGCATGGAGCTGCCAGTCTGCACGGAGCTGCCAGTCTGCAAGGAGCCGCCAGAGCTGCCAGTCTGCAGGATGCCGCCAGAGCTGCCAGTCTGCAAGGAGCCGCCAGAGCTGCCAGTCTGCAAGGAGCCGCCAGAGCTGCCAGTCTGCAAGGAGCCGCCAGAGCTGCCAGTCTGCAAGGAGCCGCCAGAGCTGCCAGTCTGCAAGGAGCCGCCAGAGCTGCCAGTCTGCAAGGAGCCGCCAGAGCTGCCAGTCTGCAAGGAGCCGCCAGAGCTGCCAGTCTGCAAGGAGCCGCCAGAGCTGCCAGTCTGCAAGGAGCCGCCAGAGCTGCCAGTCTGCAAGGAGCCGCCAGAGCTGCCAGTCTGCAAGGAGCCGCCAGAGCCGCCAGTCTGCAAGGAGCCGCCAGAGCCGCCAGTCTGCAAGGAGCCGCCAGAGCCGCCAGTCTGCAAGGAGCCGCCAGGGCCGCCAGTCTGCAAGGAGCCGCCAGGGCCGCCAGTCTGCAAGGAGCCGCCAGGGCCGCCAGTCTGCAAGGAGCCGCCAGGGCCGCCAGTCTGCAAGGAGCCGCCAGGGCCGCCAGTCTGCAAGGAGCCGCCAGGGCCGCCAGTCTGCATGGAGCCGCCAGGGCCGCCAGTCAGCATGGAGCCGCCAGGGCCGCCAGTCAGCATGGAGCCGCCAGGGCCGCCAGTCAGCATGGAGCCGCCAGGGCCGCCAGTCAGCATGGAGCAGCCAGGGCCGCCAGTCAGCATGGAGCAGCCAGGGCCGCCAGTCAGCATGGAGCAGCCAGGGCCGCCAGTCAGCATGGAGCAGCCAGGGCCGCCAGTCAGCATGGAGCAGCCAGGGCCGCCAGTCAGCATGGAGCAGCCAGGGCCGCCAGTCAGCATGGAGCAGCCAGGGCCGCCAGTCAGCATGGAGCAGCCAGGGCCGCCAGTCAGCATGGAGCAGCCAGGGCCGCCAGTCAGCATGGAGCAGCCAGGGCCGTCAGTCAGCATGGAGCAGCCAGGGCCGCCAGTCAGCATGGAGCAGCCAGGGCCGCCAGTCAGCATGGAGCAGCCAGCGCCGCCAGTCAGCATGGAGCAGCCAGGGCCGCCAGTCAGCATGGAGCAGCCAGGGCCGCCAGTCAGCATGGAGCAGCCAGAGCCGCCAGTCAGCATGGAGCTGCCAGTCAGCATGGAGCAGCCAGAGCTGCCAGTCAGCATGGAGCAGCCAGAACTGCCAGTCAGCCAGACTCTTCCAGATCTGCCAGTCAGCCAGACTCTTCCAGATCTGCCAGTCAACCAGACTCTTCCAGATCTGCCAGTCAACCAGACTCTTCCAGATCTGCCAGTCAACCAGACTCTTCCAGATCTGCCAGTCAACCAGACTCTTCCAGATCTGCCAGTCAACCAGACTCTGCCAGTCAGCCAGACTCTTCCAGATCTGCCAGTCAGCCAGACTCTTCCAGATCTGCCAGTCAACCAGACTCTTCCAGATCTGCCAGTCAACCAGACTCTTCCAGATCTGCCAGTCAACCAGACTCTTCCAGATCTGCCAGTCAGCCAGACTCTTTCAGATCTGCCAGTCAGCCAGACTCTTCCAGATCTGCCAGTCAACCAGACTCTTCCAGATCTGCCAGTCAACCAGACTCTTCCAGATCTGCCAGTCAACCAGACTCTGCCAGTCAGCCAGACTCTTCCAGATCTGCCAGTCAGCCAGACTCTTCCAGATCTGCCAGTCAACCAGACTCTTCCAGATCTGCCAGTCAACCAGACTCTTCCAGATCTGCCAGTCAACCAGACTCTTCCAGATCTGCCAGTCAGCCAGGGGCCGCCAGTCAGCCAGGGGCCGCCAGTCAGCCAGGGGCCGCCAGTCAGCCAGGAGCAGCCGCCCCTCTGTCCCGAGCAGCTGCCCCTCTGTCCAGAGCTTCCGCCCCTCTGTCCAGAGCTTCCGCCCCTCTGTCCAGAGCTTCCGCCCCTCTGTCCAGAGCTTCCGCCCCTCTGTCCCGAGCTGCCGCCCCTCTGTCCCGAGCTGCTGCCCCTCTGTCCATTGAGAAGAGTTGCCATGGTGAGGAGGCCACGGAAGCGGACAAGGTGGGGGACTAGGACTACGGTGAAGTGGGGGCCACGTCCAGCACCAGAGCCGCCACCGCGGACAGATGCCCACCCAGACCCTCCCCTATAGGTTCAGGTTTTGCGGCTGGAGTCCGCACCTTGGGGGGGGGGTACTGTCACACCCTGACCATAGTTTGCTTTGTATGTTTCTATGTTTTGGTTGGTCAGGGTGTGAGCTGGGTGGGCATTCTATGTTACATGTCTAGTTTGTGTAGTTCTATGTTTGGCCTGATATGGTTCTCAATCAGAGGCAGGTGTTCGTCATTGTCTCTGATTGGGAACCATATTTAGGTAGCCTGTTTGGTGTTTGGTTTTGTGGGTGATTGTCCTTAGTGTCCTTATCTCCTTGTTCTGTGTGTATGTGCACCAGTATTAGGCTGTTTGGTGTTGGGTTTTGGTGGGTGATTGTCCTTACTGTCTTGATGTCCTTGTTCTGTGTGTATGTGCACCAGTATTAGGCTGTTTGGTGTTGGGTTATGTGCGTCCTTAGTGTCTTGATGTCCTTGTTCTGTGTGTATGTGCACCAGTATTAGGCTGTTTGGTGTTGGGTTTTGTGGGTGATTGTCCTTAGTGTCTTGATGTCCTTGGTCTGTGTGTATGTGCACCAGTATTTGGCTGTTTGGTGTTGGGTTTTGTGGGTGATTGTCCTTAGTGTCCTTATGTCCTTTTTCTGTCGTGTGTATGTGCACCCGTATTAGGCTGTTTGGTGTTGGGTTTTGGTGGGTGATTGTCCTTAGTGTCTTGATGTCCTTGTTCTGTGTGTATGTGCACCAGTATTAGGCTGTTTGGTGTTGGGTTATGTGGGTCCTTAGTGTCTTGATGTCCTTGGTCTGTGTGTATGTGCACCAGTATTAGGCTGTTTGGTGTTGGGTTATGTGGGTCCTTAGTGTCTTGATGTCCTTGGTCTGTGTGTATGTGCACCAGTATTAGGCTGTTTGGTGTTGGGTTATGTGGGTCCTTAGTGTCTTGATGTCCTTGTTCTGTGTGTATGTGCACCAGTATTAGGCTGTTTGGTGTTGGGTTATGTGGGTCCTTAGTGTCTTGATGTCCTTGTTCTGTGTGTATGTGCACCAGTATTAGGCTGTTTGGTGTTGGGTTATGTGGGTCCTTAGTGTCTTGATGTCCTTGTTCTGTGTGTATGTGCACCAGTATTAGGCTGTTTGGTGTTGGGTTTTGTGGGTGATTGTCCTTAGTGTCTTGATGTCCTTGTTCTGTGTGTATGTGCACCAGTATTTGTCTGTTTCGGTTTTCGTTACGTTTATTGTTTTGTAGTTTTTGTATTAGATTCGTGTTGCTTCAGTTTCATTAAACATGGATCGCAATAGCCACGCCGCATTTTGGTCTGACTCTCTTTCACATACAGAAAACCGTGACAATTATAACAGAACATGGCCAAGATGTTCAAATGTTCATAAATGACCAGCATGGCCCAATAATAAGGCAGAACAGTTGCAACTGGAGCAGCAGCATGGCCAGGTGGACTGGGGACAGCAAGGAGTCATCATGTCAGGTAGTCCTGAGGCATGGTCCTAGGGCTCAAGTCCTCCGAGAGAGAGAAAGAAAGAGAGAATTAGAGAGAGCACACTTAAATTCACACAGGACACCGAATAGGACAGGAGAGGTACTCCAGATATAACAAACTGACCCTAGCCCCTGACACATAAACTACTGCAGCATAAATACTGGAGGCTGAGACAGGAGGGGTCAGGAGACACTGTGGCCCCATCCGAGGACACCCCCGGACAGGGCCAAACAGGAAGGATATAACCCCACCCACTTTGCCAAAGCACAGCCCCCACACCACTAGAGGGATATCTTCAACCACCAACTTACCATCCTGAGACAAGTCCGAGTATAGCCCACAAAGATCTCCGCCACGGCACAACCCAAGGGGGGGGCGCCAACTCAGACAGAAAGATCACATCAGTGACTCAACCCACTCAAGTGACGCACCCCACCAGGGACGGTATGAAAGAGCCCCAGTAAGCCAGTGACTCAGCCCCTGTAATAGGGTTAGAGGCAGATAATCCCAGTGGAAAGAGGGGAACCGGCCAGGCAGAGACAGCAAGGGTGGTTCGTTGCTCCAGATCCTTTCCGTTCACCTTCCCACTCCTGGGCCAGACTACACTCAATCATATGACCCAGTCTGCCCAGAAGTGTCCTACCCTCCTGGTTGATTGGAACACACCACCAGTCCCCACCGGAGTAATTATCTGTGCTTCAATACACTCTAGTTACTAGCTTGATGTTTTGGTCAGGAATTAATGTCACTGCCAGCATTGGGAAAACATCAACATAATTATTTGTGGTTTGACATTCAGACCACTGATGAAGACTACAGATCCGCCAAGATATCAGATACAGAAACAAACAATGATTCGCCTCACACTCCATCCAGCTCTGATTCTTTGTCTTATCATTCGAAAGCCTAATACATGTGTATGTCCTCATCTGTCCTATGTCACTATAATGCGATCTAAAACGTCAATGAATAAGTATTGAAATAACAATATGCGGACCACTTCAGTCTGTACTGCAAGAACACATTGTACAGTAGTAGTGTTTGTAATGCATGTTACACACTAGGGCTAAGTCCCATATGGCACTCTATTCCCTATATATTGCACTTATATGGTAAACAGTCAACTTCAACTTTTTCAGCTTGAGAGACCCAAGTGAGAAGACACATTTATGCTGAAGACACAAATGAAGAAGAAATCATGTGTCATTATAGATGTAGATCATAACTCACAACCTACCTCTCAAATGCCTAGGGCCCACTTTGGGTCCGACCCATACTTTAACAGACCTTGTACTATGTAATAGGATGCCATTTTTGGGGCACACCCGAGCACTTCTTCAGTGGCCCAGCTAGACTGATGTGATGTATCTATTCTGTTCCAGGCGGTAGGAACATTGTGACAGATCTACAGGGGCTGTGAGTCTATTTCTCCCCAGATTAGATGAGTTCACTATTGATTTCCCATCATTCCCCAGATCAAGGACATGACACACATCAAACAGTGAAAAACATTCTCCAGGCATCGTTATAACGTCCCCTTCCAGCCAACCACCATCATTCCTCTTCAGGCCCTAACCGATAAATACTGGGTCATTCCTCATGTTGGACTGACACTCCCCTGAGGGGAGCGCTACAGGGGTCTAATCAAACATCAGCTAGTATGCCGTGTTCTGGAGGATTTAGAGGTGTCGGCGGCATGGAGATGGATGGACGTCAGTAGTTTTCTACCCCAGAGAGCTAAACGGAGACCTTTAATCTGATCTGAAATACTCATACAGGCTACATCCAGGGAGAGACTGCAGATTGGTCTCAACACTCCAAGGAGAAATACTCCACACACCACCTCCCGAAATCAAATAAAGCTTTAGGGTAGAAAATAACGAATACTGTTACACATACTGCGACAACGTGTCATGCAAAATCAGATTGTAACATTTAACGTTGTGATTTTGCAAGACACAGTGTCGCATTGTGAATTGCTTTTCTAAGTGTCCCGAACTGATTGTATCACTCCATTACATACAATAGATTACCCTCACTCTGACACAATACACACAAAGTGGAGAGAAGATCATGCACACACACGCGTACACAAACACACACACACCCACTGATGAATATACTGAACTTCTGTGGGCCGTCGTGATTTTCAGGAGATTACGGTGGAGTGTTTGGTGGTTGATTGTTTCCATGCTTCTACATCAAGCACTTTCATTAGCATGCTAAACGCTCCTCCACGGACACTTAGACCAGAGGGACTCTCAACACACACTCCTCGCTCAGGAGAACCAGGCTTATATCAGTCTACTGTTTACCTTTAAGTAGTAGCAGACAAACAAGTCTACTGTGTATTACTGATAGAATTGAGTATGCTCTACCAAAATAGTGTACTATATAGGGGAATAGGGCATCATTTGAGACACAGCAAGTACAGATACTTACATTTAGGTCTACACCTTGTACTCTGGGATCCACCTTTTTGGTGGAGAAAACCTTACACTTGTAAGAACTTCAGTTGAAAGAGACTGTATGTGCCAAACTGTCTCCCCAGCAGCCGTCAGCTCTGAGCTCTGTGGAAGCACGGCATGAGCTCATTAGAAACGCTTGGAGACCATTCGATTTGTGTTGGGATTTCCAATGCTGCTTCTGACGCTCGCTCTTAAAGCTGGCTGTTTGAACCAGCACAAGCAATTCCCCACGAGCCCATGGGGCCCTCCCCGGCTGCTTAAAATAATAGTTACCACAGCCAAATTCAAACAATAGACAACAAAAAAATGGGACACAATGGGTCGATGTGCTGAAGATAAAAAACTGAATATTTCCGACACAATTGAATGGAATAAGTAAAAATGTATTGAATGCTTGAGCAGCATTGTGTATCCAACCACTGTAGCTCGTACTGTAGCTTACCCACTTGGCAAAGACATCATTTCAACATCTAGTTTTAATTTACACTTGGTTGAGTTGTCAACTAACTTGAATTCAACGTGAAATAATAAGAAAATGCCATCATGTCATTGGATTAGGTTAAAAAAATAAAGATGACTTTTTGCAAATCCAATCCATTATCCACTTTGATTCAACGTCATCATATATATTTTTTTATGACGTGGAAACAACGTTGATTCAACCGGTTATTGCCCACTGCATCACGAGAAATTACAATATGTGTGTAACTAGTAGACTCACTGTAACAGTACTCTTCTTGCGTTGTGTACAATCAATCATCGACACGAACTCCAACTTGTAGCACCAGTCATGGAGCTTTATTCTGATAGAAACAGCACAAAATTGCACGTCATGCAATGCACAGCTCACCATCCAACTCTGCACTCACGCACGCTGGTTTGGTGCTTGTTCACTGGGGATGTAGTTACCAAAAGCATACAATTACAATATACAATATAATATATTAAACAATGTACCTGATAGGAACAGCACAAAATTGCACATCTTGCAATGCATGCCCCCCCACCCCACCCACCAGACACAGTAAGCCCAAACCAGATGGGATGGTGTATTGCTGCAGAATTCTGTGGTAACCATGCAGGTTAAGTGTGCCTTGAATTTTAAATAAATCACAGACAGTGTCACCAGCAAAGCACCCCCACACCATCACACCTCCTCCTCCATGCTTCTCGGTGGGAACCACACATGCGAAGATCCTCCATTCACCTACCCTACGTCTCACAAAGACATGGCAGTTGGAACCAAAAATCTCAATTTCATCAGACCAAAGGACAGATTTCCACAGGCCTAATGTCCATTGCTAGTGTTTCTTGGCCCAAGCAAGTCTCTTCTTCTTATTGCTGTCCTTTAGTAGTGGTTTGTTTGCAGCAATTCAACCATGAAGGCCTGATTCATGCAGAATCTTTCAAAGTTCTTGACATTTTCCAGAATGACTAACCTTCATGTCTTAAAGTAATGATGGACTGTCATTTCTCTTGCTTATTTGAGCTGTTCTTGTCATAATATGGACTTAGTCTTTTACCAAATAGGGCTATCTTCTGTATACCACCCCTACCTTGTCACACTACACATCTGATTGCCTCAAACAAATTAAGAAGGAAAGAAATTACACAAATTCACTTTTGACAAGGCAGATCTGTTCATTGAAATGCATTCCATGTGACTACCTCATGAAGCTGGTTGAGAGAATGGCAAGAGTGTGCAAAGCTGTTTTGAAGAATCCTAAATATAAAATATATTTTGATTTGTTTTTACACTTTTTTGGTTACTATGTGATTTCATATGTCTTATTCCATAGTTTTGATGTCTTCGCTATTATTCTACAATGTAGAAAATAGTCAGAAGAAAGAAAAACCCTTGAATGAGTAGGTGTGTCCAAACTTTTGACTGGTACTGTATGTGGCAGGGCCTACCGTCAATCACGGATTATAAAGGGAAAACCAGCCACGTCGCGGACACCGACGTCTTGCTCCAGGACAAGATAAACACCTTCTTTGCCCGCTTAGAGGATAACACAGTGCCACCGACATGAGGAAGACATTTAAGCGTGTTAACCCACGCAAGGCTGCCGACCCAGACAGCACCCCTAGCCACATCCTCAGAGCATGCGCAGACCAGCTGACTGGATTTTTTTTACAGACATATTCAATCTCTCCCCATCCCAGTCTGCTGTCCCCACTTGCTTCAAGATGTCCACCATTGTTCCTGTACCCAAGAAAGCAAAGGCAACTAAATTAAATGACTATCACCCCATAGCACTCACTTATGTCACCATGAAGTGCTTTGAGAGGGTAGTCAAGGATCATATCACCTCTACGTTACCTGACACCCTAGACTCTTCAATTTCTTACCACCCCAATAGATCCACAGATGATTCAATCGCCATCATACTGCACACTGCCATATCCCATCTGGACAAGAGGAATACCTACGAAAGAATGCTGTTCATTGACTATAGCTCAGCCTTCACCACCATAGTACCCTCCAAGCTCATCATTAAGCTTGAGGCCCTGGGTCTGAACACCGCCCTGTGCAACTGGGTCCTGGACTTCTATGACGGGCCGCCCCCAGGTGGTGAAGGTAGGAAACAACACCTCCACTTCGCTGATCCTCAACAAAGGGGCCCCACAAGGGTGCGTGCTCAGCCCCCTCCTGTACTCCATGTTCACCCATGACTGCGTGGCCACACACGCCTCCAACTCAATCATTAAGTTTGCAGACGACATAACAGTAATATGCCTGATTACCAAAAGTGACGACAGCATACAGGGAGGAGGTGAGGGCCCTGGCAGAGTGGCGCCAGGAAAATAACCTCTCCCTCACCAAAACGAAGGAGGTGATCGTGGACTTCAGGAAACAGCAGAGGGCGCCCGCAACCGTAGGGCTCTCCAGAGGGTGGTGTGGTCTACCCAACGCATCACTGTGGACACACTGCCTGCCCTCCAGAACACCTACAGCGCCCGATGTCACAGGAAGGCCAAAAAGTTCATGAAGGACATCAACCACCCGAGCCATGGCCTGTTCACCCCGCCATCATCCAGAAGGCAAAGTCAATGCACGTGCATCAACACTGGGACCGAGAGACTGACAAACAGCTTCTCTAGGCCACGGTTACTCAACCCTGCACCGTAGAGGCTTCTGCCGTATATACATAGACATGGAATCACTGGCCACTTTATTAATGGAACACTAGTCACTTTAATAATGTTTGCATACTACTTTACTCATCCCATATGGATATACTGTATTCTATTCTACTGTATTTTTGTCAATGCCACTCCGACATTGCTCGTCCTAACATGTATATATTTCTTAATTCCATTCTTTTAAGGCTAAGGGGCAGTATTCGGAAGGTTGGATGAATGAGGTGCCCAAAGTAAACTGCCTGTTATTCAGGCCCAGAAGCTAGGATATGCATATAAATGGTAGTATTGCATAGTAAACACTCTAAAGTTTCATAAACTGTTAAAATAATGTCTGTGAGTATAACAGAACTGCTATAGCAGTCGAAAACCCGAGGAGAATCCATCCGGAATGTATTTTTTTGGAGGTGACACCATTTAAAATGCCTGTCTATGGGAATATCAATGGAATACCTCACAGATTGCAGTTCCTAGGGCTTCCAGCAGATGTCAACAGTCTTTAGAAAGAGTTTCAGGCTTGTTTTTTGAAAAATTAGCTAGAATTTGTCATTTTTCTTGGTGGCTCCCATTTTGGCTGTAGTATTGTGTCGCGCATCGGTGAGGGCGCGCACTTAGTTATTTATCTCCAGTAATGAACATACTATTCTCAGTCTTAAATTGTATCATTTATTTACATATCAGGGTACCTGAGGATTGATTAGAAACGTTGTTTGATTTGTTTGGACAAAGTTTATTGGTAACGTCCGGGATTCATTTGTATGCATTTTGAACGATAAAGCCTTTTTGAAATCTGACAAAGCGGCTGGATCAACAAGAAGTTAAGCTTTTAAACAATGTAAGACACTTGTATTTTCATGAATGTTTCATATTACAAATTTTGTATTTTGAATTTCGTGCTCTGCAATTTCCCCGGATGTTGGCCACAGAGCCCAAAGAGGATTGTTGTGAATTGTTAGGTATTACTGAACTGTTGGAGCTAGGAAAAAATGTATTTTGCTACACCCGCAATAACATCTGCTAAATATGTGTATGTGACCAATAAGATTTGATTTGAAGTGAAGTTCATAGTAGAGATGAAGATGCACATTTCAATTTACAACCAATCTTGTCAATGCATACTGCTTAACTTATCGAAGTTTTCACTGGTGATGACAGCAAAGGCAGGGGATTTCCATTTGTCACTCGGACAGCAGAGGTTTTCCATTGGTCACCCCTACAGCAGAGGTTTTCCATTGATCAACCATACAGCAGAGGGGGGTTGGCAGGTTCTAGCTTTGCTTTAACTGTAAAACAAATAACAGTAATGGAATTATTAACAGGCTACACAAGGTACTGTTCACAGTGAATATGAAATTGCAGAAAAATGCAGAAATAAAGTACAGTTTACATTAATGATGTTCTCACAGGTGATGACAGCACAAGCTTTTCAATTGGTCACTAAGAGACCAGAGGATTCTGAGGGTTTCCTGACAGCAAAGGGGTTAACAGCTGAGAGGACAAACTGGTGATGACAACAGAGAGGACAGGCTGGTAAAGCTGCACTACTCATTTCTATCAAATGCAATCTCTGATGAGGAGATTGTGTAGATTAACCAACGCACAACAGACCTATACAAGCACATCAGTATGGCTTTTGAGATATGCTAGGATAAATCTCAGGATTCTGAAATCCTTCAATCTTGCATTTGCCCTTTTGACATGGATTTGATTCCTTGTAATCTTTCCCTGGCTGAGGAAGGGAGGTAAATTCACCGAAACTCCCTCAGGCATTATTCCTTGGATGAGGGAACCCTTTGTCAGCCAGGATTAAATCTCCAGACTTAAAATGATCTAACACTCCACTCTCCTGCACAATAGCCTTATCGGACACGGAGCCAGGAAACAAATTGCTGCAGTATGTTATCACTGCATTTGAAACGACCCACAATAAGAGCATGAATGAGTGCATGTATATTTCTGCTGATCCATTTGACTGGCAATTTCTATGACGGAACAGTCAATGACCATACTAAAATGTTTAAAGAAGAAGGTAAACATGTTGACACTGTGTTCATGATGTTTTTGAACAACAGCTTATGGAGTACATGAATAAGAGTGAGGATTACACTACTAATGGTGTTAGTGCTACAATGGAAGGGACTGGCCAAGTGCAAATTGGTGTTCTTCTGACACAACTTCATGATGGCAATGAAAACTTGGTCCTCAAGAGACAGCCCCTGTGCCCTCTACTCACCAATGTACACAATTAAATCTTTAAAACGCTGAATAGAACTGATAACTGTCACGTTCTGACTTATTTCCTTTGTTTTTGTATTTAGTTAGTATGGTCAGGGCGTGAGTTGGCTGTCTATGTTTGTTTTTCTATGATTTGGGGATTTCTATGTTTCGGCCTAGTATGGTTCTCAATCAGAGGCAGGTGTCATTAGTTGTCTCTGATTGAGAATCATACTTAGGTAGCCTGGGTTTCACTGTGTGCTTGTTTGTTTCCGTGTCTGTGTTTTTCACCACACGGTACTGTTTTGGGTTTCGTTCATTCCACGTTTATTGTTTATTTTGTATTCAGTTGTTCATGTGTACTATTTCGTATTAAAAGAACCATGGACACTTACCACGGCGCATATTGGTCCTCCGATCCTTTTCGCCTGTCCTCTTCGGGAGAAGAGGAGGAAATCCCTTACAATAACAGTTAGGAACATGTTCTTGTCAGGTTCGTCTCCATCCTAATTATGTTGTCTGACAGTGGAGAAGCAGGGTACCTCTCCCTGAAATACCCCTGCTTATCCTTTAAGTCCTTCAACTCCCTTTGATTTTCCTCCAGTGGTTGGCAACAAACCTGCATCAGTGGTGGGTTATTTGTGTCAGAGCCTGTGGAAGTGTTTGCCAGCTCTTCAGCCACTGTTGTGGCAGCACTTGCTTGCGGAGGCACTGCTGGTTATACTGTGACTGGCTTATATGTTTTACGGTTGAACCATACAGGTCATGCGGCTTTGCCAGATGGAAAATGGTAGCTGTAAATCCTGGAGTCCCTAATGTTCGACCTCCTGTCAGCTCATCTGAAATACAATGCGAGTACTTGGTGACATACTTTTACATTAAAGACATGCTCCGGCACGTTGGCAACTAGCAAGTATTTTTAAACCTCCCGCTTTGGGCTGGATGTGTCAATGTATAGTTCATATAAGCATCATCTATGAGCAGAATTAATGCCTTCCCTCAATTAGCCACGAAAATCCCTAGTTTGAAAGCAAATGTTTTCTGAAAGCTGTGCGGTACCATTTTTCCTACTTTTACCCCCACGTGGGCCAGCCCCCCTAGCAATTCAAGATTCAGCCTATGAGCTTCAGCCCCTCGCCATTTGAGTAACAGCTAGCAAGACGCACACACAGTAGAGTGAGAGATAGAGAGCAATGTCGTGGTGCACATATCCGCACATTTGTGATGTAGTATGCAATTTTGGGGGATTACAATTGGCTCGTGAGCGCTACTTTCAGAACTACTGGCAATAAGGTATAAACAAGTACCAGAGAATATCTTTACTAGGGTCAATGCATTCTGGCACCTCCCACATTCTATTCGACTTCATATGGGGCATTAATTTCCGTTTGACTTTCGGGACGTCGTGATGCTTCACCAACTCACAGAAGGAGGAGATGTTGCTAAATAAGGATTTTTTTCAATTATTAAATTACATTCACAGAATGTCAAAGCTGCAGCAGGGAGGAAAATGGAGGAAATGCAAGGGAAAAAAACAGAGGCAACATTTTTTATGAGGGTTTCCACATAGCATTATCGCTACAAAGCGGACACTAGCTAGCTAGCTTATTTTTAATAGAAATAAAATGGCTGGTTGTTTGCTGTGTGTATATTTGTTGTGTAATTGGTTGGCTTTGCTAGTTAGCAAGCTGAGGTCTATTTTCTCAGGCTAGCGCACTGTAGAATCTAGACAAGAGGGGATGGGGAAGAAGATCAGCTGTGCAGCTACTTCTATCTGGCTGTTGCACTGCCCAGGTGAGGTGAGAGAAAACAGCTACTGTCAGAGATAAAAAGGTATGATCTCTCAGATTGTATCTTGCTAGATTTCGAATGTTTTCAATGATTTCAATGTTTAACCAACGCAAATATATACATTTTATTGGCTTGCTAAATTAACTTATTTTCCTGAAAATGTCTATCTGATAAAGCTAGCTAGTTGTTCTAATCCAATCCTTCCTGCTTGGCCCTGTCCGTTGAACAGCACCACAGCGTCTCCCAATCCCCGTCTCAGTCCCCAGTAATGATGCAGCAATAGCTTATGTGCCAGGGGCTAGGGTCAGCTTTTCTTATCTAGCGTACTGTATGTTTTTTTCTCTCTCTCTCTCTCTGACGACCTGAGCCCCTGGTCAAGCTGCCGAGCACGCCCCCATTCTCACCGATGGGGCTGTAGCGGAGCAGGTTGAGAGATTCAAGTTCCTTGGTGTCCACATCACCAATGAACTAACATGGTCCAAACACACCAAGACAGTTGTGAAGAGGGCACGACAACGCCTGTTCCCCCTCAGGAGGCTGAAAATATTTGGCATTGGTCCTCAGATCCTCAAAAGGTTCTACAGCTGCACCATCGAGAACATCGTGACTGGTTGCATCACCACCTGGTATGGCAACTGCTCGGCCTCCGACTGCAAGGTGCTACAGAGGGTAGTGCGTACGGCCCAGTATGTCACTGGGGCCAAGCTTCCTGCCATCCAGGACCACTATACCAGGTGGTGTCAGAGGAAGGCCCTAAAAATTGTCAAAGACTCCAGCCACTCTAGCCATAGACTGTTCTCTCTGCTACCGCACGGCAAGCGAACAGCTAATCAAATGGCTACCAGGACTATTTGCATTGACCCCCCCCCCCCCCCCCTCCCCTTTTTTTACACTGCTAGGCTCTCGAGTGGCACAGCGGTCTAAGGCATCTCAGTGCTTGAGGTGTCACTACAGACACCCTGGTTCAAATCCAGGCTGTATCACAACTGGCCGCGATTGGATTTACTTTTCTGCATAATTTTTGGACAAAAAGTTTCAGATTTTTGCAATGTTACAAAGACGGAAAAAAGTTGTCTTTTATATGTTAATCAAAAGAGAGATCAGGGTCCAGAGTAACGCCAAGGTCCTTCACAGTTATTTTTGAGAAGACAGTAAAACCATCAAGATTAATTGTCAGATCCAACAGCAGATCTCTTTGTTTCTTGGGACCTAGAACTAGCATCTCTGTTTTGTCTGAGTTTAAAAGTAAAACATCACTGCTGAAGTGAAAGCCATCCTCTCTTGTTGAATATTGCTTTTTAGTTAGCTTTGCGACAGTATCAAAAATAAATGTTGGATTGTTCTTCTCCTCAATTAAGTTGGAAAAATAGGATAATCGAGCAGCAGTGAGGGCTCTTCGATATTGCACGGTACGGTTTTCCAATCTAGCTGGAAGACTTCCAGTTTGGTGGAGCTCCATTTCCGTTCCAGTTTTCTGGAAGCTTGCTTCAGCTCTCGTGTATTTTCTGTATAACAGGGAGCAAATTTCTTGTGAGAATGCTTTTTGTTTTTAGGGGTGCGGCTGCATCTAGGGTATTACGCAAGTTTACATTTAGATCCTCAGTTAAGTGGTTAACCGATTTTTGTACTCCAACATTCTTGGGTAGGTGGAGGGAGTCTGGAAGGGCATCTAGGAATCTTTGGGCTTTATAGCACGGAATTTATAGCACGGCTTTTGATGATCCTTGGTTGGGGTCTGAGCAAATTATTTGTTGCGATTGCAAACGTAATAAGATGGTGATCCGATAGTCCAGGATTACTAGGATTTATTCCACTGGACATAACTAGATCCAGGGTATGACTGTGGCAGTGAGTAGGTCCGGAGACATGTTGGACAAAACCCACTGAGTCGATGATGGAGTGGGTCTGTGGACTTTTCCATGTGAATATTAAAGTCACTAAAAATGTGAATATTCCTTAAGGACTACAAGGTCCATTAGGAATTCAGGGACCTCTGTGAGGAACGCTGTATACGGCCCAGGAGGCCTATAAACAGTAGCTATAAAAAGGGATTGCTTAGACTGCATAGATTTCATGACTAGAAATTCAAATGACTAAAACACAGTCTTTTCTTTTTGTAAATTGGAATTTGCTGTTGGAAATGTTAGTGACACCTCTGCCTTTGCGGGATACATGGCGGATATGGTGATAATTGACTATGACTGCCTTGAAAGTTAGGGATCTAACATTAAGTAGCCCTATTTTGAGATGTAAGATATCACAATCTCTTTCAATAATTACAGGAATGGAGGAGGTCTTTATACCACTGAGATTGCTAAGGCGAACACCTCCATGTTTAGTTTTGCTCAACCTAGACCGAGGCACAGACACAGTCTCAATGGGGATAGCTGAGCTGACTACTCTGACTGTGCTAGTGGCAGACTCCACTAAGCTGGCAGGCTGGCTGGCTGGCTAACAGCCTGCTGCCTGGCCTGCACCCCATCTCATTGTGGAGCTAGAGGAGTTATAGCCCTGTCTATGTTGATAGACACGATGAGAGCATCCCTCTAGCTAGGATGGAGCCGTCACTTCTCAGCAGGCCATGCTTGATCCTGTTTGTGGGTGAGTTACAGAAAAAGGGCCAATTATCTACATATTCTATCTTTTGGGAGGGGCAGAAAACAGTTTTTGAGTTGTGAGCTACAGAGCTCATCACTCCCCCTAACTTAGTGAAATAGTTTTGGATGACTAGAACATACCTATGCCCTGAACGTGTTATATGAAGCTCAGCTTTTTGGAAGGGGCAAGTGTTGGTGACTGTCTGTAGGGGGGCTAGATTTCTGGGCACGTGCTATATACAGTACTTTGCTATATCCACAGCCATAAACCTGTTCTCTTGCTCTGGCCAGTGTCTTTTTACAACCTAGGTGACCCACTGAGGGGTGTCCATGTATATACAGAACTGAGTCTGCGACAACAATCTGCAGGAAGGGCTAACCTGAGCTGTCATATGAATGACGGGAGACCATGTCCTCCTGTAGGGACAGCTTTTAAGATAGTCTCCACCCATGTTTGAGGACATCTCCCCTGGTCAACCTCTCCCTGAGTGGTGCCATCTTTCTGACACTGAGGGCTGTCAACAGACAATGTTTGTGTGAGGTATACCCGCATTCCCATGTTTCTTTCCATCTCTGTGTTTGATGGTGCAGTCATACTGTGCATTCGGAAAGTATTCAGACCCCTTGACTTTTTCCACATTTTGTTACGTTACAGCCTTATTCTAAAATTGATTACATCGTTCCCCCCCCCCCCTCATCAATCTACACACAATACGTATATTTCACTTAATCCATTCCAATCCCAATAACGTTCATGAAATGTAGCTATATTCCACTCAGTCTGTTGTAATCCAATATCACAATTTGATGTATAATCCAGTTAGTCCGTTATCACTACAATGTCTAATATACACAACATGACCAAATGGACACCTGCTCGAACATCTCATTCCAAAATCACTTACATTAATATGGAGTTGGTCTGGACCCTGTAATGCAAGCAAAACTGTATATACAGTACATTCGGAAAGTATTCGGACCCCTTGACTTTTTACCAAAGAAATTACGTTACAGCCTTATTCTAAAATTGTTTAAATAGTATTTTCCCGCTCATCAATCTACACACAATACCCAATAATGACAAAGCAAAAACATTTTTTTAAATATTTTTTCATATGTATTAAAAACAAAAAACTGAAATATCACATTCCATAAGTATTCAGACCCTTTACTCAGTACTTTGTTGTGAAGCACGTTTGGCAGCGATTACAGCCTGGAATCTTCTTCGGTATGGCGCTACAAGCTTGGCAAACCTGTATTTGGGGAGTTTCTCCCATTCTTCTCTGAAGATCCTCTCAAGCTCTGTCAGGTTAGACGTGGAGCGTCGCTGAATAGCTATTTTCAGGTCACTCCAGAGATGTTCGATCAGGTTCAAGTCCGGGCTCTGGCTGGGCCACTCAAGGAAATTCAGAAATGTGTCCCGAAGCCACTCCTTCGTTGTCTTGGTTGTGTGCTGGAGACGGTTTTCATCAAGCAACGTTTTGTACTTTACTCTGTTCATAATTCCCTCGAATGACTAGTTTCCCAGTCCCTGCCACTTAAACACTTCCCCACAGCATAATCTTGCCACCAGCATGCTTCACCGTAAGGATGGTGCCACGTTTCCTCCAGACGTGAAGCTTGGCATTCAGGCTGGTTTCATTAGATAGGAGAGTCTTGTTTCTCATGGTCAGAGTCCTTTAGGTGCCTTTTGGAAAACTCCAAGCGGGTTGTCATGTGCATTTTACTGAGGAGTGGCTACCGTCTGGCCACTCTACCATAAAGGCCTGATTAGTGGAATGCCGCAGAGATTGTTGTCCTTCTGGGAGGTTCTCCCATCTCCACAGAGGAACTCTGGAGCTCTGTCAGAGTCACCATCGGGTCTTTCGCCACCTCCCTGACCAAGGCCCTTCTCCCCCGATTGCTCAGTTTGGCCAGGCGGCCAGCTCTTGGAAAAGTCTTGCCAGTTCCAAACTTCTTCCATTTAAGAATGATGCAGGCAACTGTGGTCTTGGGGACCTTCAATGCTGCAGACATTTTTTGTTACCCTTCCCCAGATCTGTGCCTCGAAACAATCCTGTTTCTGAGCTCTATGGACAATTCCTTCGAACCTCATGGCTTGTTTTTTCTCTGACATGCATTGTCAACTGTGGGATCTTATATAGACAGGTGTGTGCCATTCCAAATCATGTCCAATCAATTGAATTTACCACAGGTGGACTCCAATCAAACATCTCTAGGATTATCAATGGAAACAGGATGCACCTGAGCTACATTTTGAGTCTCATAGCAAAGGGTCTGAATACTTATGTAAATAAGTATCTGTTTTATATTTTTATACATTTGCAAAAAAATGTAAAACCTGTATTTGCTTTGTCATTATGGGGTATTGTGTGTAGATTGAGGATTTTTTTTTTTAAATCCATTTTATAAAGTGCATTTGGAAAGTATTCAGACTTGAATTTTACCTCATTTTGTTACTTTACAGCCTTATTATAAAATGGATTTAGTGTAGCTCCATGCAGTAGAGAAAAAAAGTATATGCACACGCACCAAACTAGCAAGCGGTTTGAAAGTTAGTTTGCTAGCGAGAAGAAAATCCACGTATGAAATGCCAAAGAGTAAACAACACTTATCACGCAAGTAAAACCAAGGTGCAGTGCGCTCATAATACAGTAGCTCACTGAGTTGACTTGCTTAAAGTCCCAAAGCCATTTATAGCAGCAATCCAACCAACGATGAGTCCACCAAGTGCATAAAAGCAATGCCCATATCACCCATGGTACCGGCCAGGAATACAAACATGCTAGCTAGCTAGCCAGGGACAATCCTTGCATGGAGTTTGTGAGCCATCATCCATTTAGAATGAACCACAGCTGTCACCAATTTTCAATCCAGCCCTTGTTGAGCCTGCATTTCACCACCACCAGTAGACCACACAGCAGCCTGGGCAGCAGAGAGAATTAGAAACTGTCCCTGGATGGACCATAATGAGGACCTGTTCCTTGGTGGTGCCCAGCCGGTTCTTGACCTCTCACACACAAAGGGAGTGTTGACTGCCTCGTCCACATCCCAGCACAGCCAGTTTGTTGCTTTTTGACCCATCTGACCCATCAAAGGTCTCCAGGTGACGGTAGTGGGGATAGGGGGCACATGGTGAGTCTGCACACTCTTTTCATATATGAACAAAGAAACTCAGCATCCTGTCTTTCAAAAACAACTCGTAAAAATACAAATAACTTCACAGATCTTCATTGTTAAGGGTTTAAACACTGTTTCCCATGCTTGTTCAATGAACCATAAACAGTTAATGAACATGTACGGTCGGTAAGACATTAACAGCTTACAGGGCGGTAGGCAATTAAGGTCACAGTTATGAAAACTTAGGACACTAAAGAGGCCTTTCTACTTACTTTGAAAAACACCAAAAGAAAGATGCCCAAGGTCCCTGCTCATCTGCGTGAACGTGCCTTAGGCATGCTGCAAGGAGGCATGAGGACTGCAGATGTGGCCAGGGCAATACATTGCAATGTCCGTACTGTGAGACGCCTAAGACAGCGCTACAGGGAGACAGGACGGACAGCTGATCGTCCTCACGGTGGCAGACCACATGTAACAACCCCTGCACAGGATCAGTACATCTGAACATCACACCTGCGGGACAGGTACAGGATGGAAACAACAAATGCCTGAGTTACACTGGAAACGCACAATCCCTCCATCAGTGCTCAGACTGTCCGCAATAGGCTGAGAGAGGCTGGACTGAGGGCTTGTAGGCTTGTTGTAAGGCAGGTCCTCACCAGACATCACCGGCAACAACGTCACCTATGTGCACAAACCCACCCTCGCTGGACCAGACAGGACTGGCAAAAAGTGCTCTTCACTGACGAGTCTTGGTTTTGTCTCACCAGGGGTGATGGTTGGATTTGCATTTATCTTTGAAGGAATGAGCGTTACACCGAGGCCTGTGCTCTGGAGCGGGATCGTTTTGGAGGTCGAGTGTCCGTCATCATCTGGGGCGGTGTGTCACAGCATCATCGGACAGAGCTTGTTGTCATTGCAGGCAATCTCAACGCTGTGCGTTACAGGGAAAACATCCTCCTCCCTTATGTGGTACCCTTCCTGCAGGCTCATCCTGACATGATCCTCCAGCATGACAATGCCACCAGCCATACTGCTCATTCTGTGCGTGATTTTCTGCAAGACAAGAATGTCAGTGTTCTGCCATGGCTAGCAAAGAGCCCGGATCTCAATTCCATTGAGCACGTCTGTGACCTGTTGGATCGGAGGATGAGGGCTAGGGCCATTCCCCCCAGAAATGTCCGGGAACTTGCAGGTACCTTGGTGGAAGAGTGGGGTAACATCTCACAGCAAGAACTGGCGAATCTGGTGCACTCCATGAGGAGGAGCTGCACTGCAGTACTTAATGCAGCTGGTGGCCACACCAGATACTGACTGTTACTTTTGATGTTGACCCCCCTTTGTTCAGGGACACATTATTCCATTTCTGTTAGTCAAATGTCTTTGGAACTTGTTCAGTTTATGTCTCAGTTGTTGAATCTTGTTATGTTCATACAAATATTTACACGTTAAGTTTGCTGAAAATAAATGCAGTTGACTGTGAGAGGACATTTATTTTTTTGCTGAGTTTATATTTGGTGGTTTCACATGTCTAAATCAAATGTGTCATTGGTGTTTATCATTGGTTGTGTAAGACCGATAGTATGAATGATGAACAGGAACAATGGTGCTCCATGTTATAAGACTTCAAGGTTTATGTGTACTACAACTTTAGGGATTGAGACAAAATAACAATCAAACTATCGGAGCACCTGCAGTCATTGCAATCCCAATACTTTCTTCAACCAAAAGAATAGGCTATCACAATAAAGGTCTCATGGTGTCCCCACAATCAAGGTCCAACATTTGTAAAGGAAAATGTAATTATGAGCCAAACAATTAATGAAATCCCACAATTCATAGACGTTTGTATGATTCATGAACTCTGGTTTGAGTGACTGTGCATGTAACACCAATTTCTGTACCTTTTTGTTAATCTAAGTTATTATCAAAGTTCCTGCAAATATGCTATCAACACAAATAAGCATTGCGTTTTGTTCGAGTATCTTAACCAAATGCTGCTGTGTTCATTTTGTCAGGTATGGTCCAATTAAATGCAGCAGAGAATCAGAAGCTATACAACGCAGGGAAAGTGCAAAAATTGAGTGTTGGGAGAGGAATTGTAACATATTTCATGGCATGGAATATAATGTACTGAATATCAGTTTTAAGATGTAATAAATGGTTGAGGTTGCATTGTGGAATCATGTATCAAGTCATTTGTGTTACATTATGTGTGGTGTAACAGAACAGGTCATTCCTGTTTTCTATATGTGTTTGTAATTTGATCAACATAATCGTAACATTATTGAATAGTAAACATTTTAAGGATATAATCATCACATTTTGATGACTCATCTTCAATTATTGTTGACATTACAGCAGAAAAAAGGTAGTACAAATAGAAAAATGTTGCACAATACAACTTGACACTTTACCTGATTAAGGTAAACCAAACAACAATCACAGCCTTTCTTCAAATTACCATTACCCTTTAGCTCCTTAATTAACCTTTTGGAAAGCCACAATTGTCATTTAAGGTGTGAGTACCACCGATTACAAAAAGGCAGCACAATCATTCATTGAATCAATTCATACAAATTATTCAAACTAATTACGCTATAATTTATGTTGTTTAATACTGTTAAGAAGTTCAGTAATACTGTCCAATACGTTTTGGTAAATACAAATTGCAAGTTGAAATGTCACTGTAATTTAAGAATGACCTGGGTATGACAGTTACATCCATCAAAGGCAGAAGAGGGAAAGGAGAGAAGATTCCATGATTATCAGTCTGTCACCCTGTGACGCAGGGTATTGCTTTAAGGCCTGACGTGAACCACACATCACAGACAGCTAATAAAGGGTGGTGGTGTTCCCCCTTTTTATTGTATGTTCCTTTCTTCCTCTCTCTTCCATATGGATGCCAGACAGTAGGTTTCTGTGATTTCTGATGATTTGAGATGAGTTGGACTTCACAGAGATGACCGATCAAAGGTACATGTGTAATGTAATGTCCCCAGTATTGTGTGTGTGTGTGTGTGTGTGTGTGTTAAGCTCCTGATTGAAACAACTCTTCAAAGAAGAGCTACCAGTGAAGGTCTGTTGAGCAAAATGAAGTGGAGATTATGTGCGATATGGTTTTTGACTGCATGGTTTACTGGCTCTAAAAACTACTGTCTGGAATCTCTCTCACAACAGTGTGAATTCGCTTGAATGATCGCAACTGAATCTGATGCTGATGCAACTGGGGCAATATAACATGACTGAATTTCACTGTTACGGTGCGTGAATGAGGACCCAAAAGCGAATTAACGTAAACAGAGCTTCTTTAATAACAAAACAAACGTAGGCTCAGATGGACCGGCAGATTCCGACAGGACAGGACAAGGTTGCAGCAAACATGACGATAGTCTGGTTCAGGCATGAATAACACAAACAAGAATCCGACAAAGACAGGAACAAAAACAGAGAGAGATATAGAGGACTAATCAGAGGGAAAAAGGGAACAGGTGGGAAAAGGGGTGACGAGGTAGTTAGGAGGAGACAAGGAACAGCTGGGGGAAAGAGGGGGAGAAAAGGTAACCTAATAACGACCAGCAGAGGGAGACAGGGTGAAGGGAAAGGACAGAAACAAGACACAACATGACAATACATGACAGTACCCCCCCACTCACCGAGCGCCTCCTGGCGCACTCGAGGAGGAAACCTGGCGGCAACGGAGGAAATCATCGATCAGCGCACGGTCCAGCACGTCCCGAGAGGGAACCCAACTCCTCTCCTCAGGACCGTACCCCTCCCAATCTACTAGGTACTGATGACCACGGCCCCGAGGACGCATGTCCAAAATCCTACGGACCCTGTAGATGGGTGCGCCCTCGACAAGGATGGGGGGGGGGGAAGACGAGCGGGGGCGCGAAGAACGGGCTTGACACAGGAGACATGGAAGACCGGGTGGACGCGACGAAGATATCGCGGAAGAAGAAGTCGCACTGCGACAGGATTAATGATCCGAGAAATACGGAACGGACCAATGAACCGCGGGGTCAACTTGCGAGAAGCGGTCTTAAGGGGAAGGTTCTGAGTGGAGAGCCAAACTCTCTGACCGCGACAATATCTAGGACTCTTAGTTCTACGCTTATTAGCAGCTCTCACAGTCTGCGCCCTATAACGGCAAAGTGCAGACCTGACCCTCTTCCAGGTGCGCTCGCAACGTTGGACAAAAGCCTGAGCGGAGGGGACGCTGGACTCGGCGAACTGAGATGAGAACAGCGGAGGCTGGTACCCGAGGCTACTCTGAAAAGGAGATAGCCCGGTCGCAGACGAAGGAAGCGAGTTGTGTGCGTATTCTGCCCAGGGGAGCTGTTCTGACCAAGACGCAGGGTTGCGAAAAGAAAGACTGCGTAAGATGCGACCAATAGTCTGATTGGCCCGTTCTGCTTGACCGTTAGACTGGGGGTGAAAGCCGGAAGAGAGACTGACGGAAGCCCCAATCAAACGGCAAAACTCCCTCCAAAATTGAGACGTGAATTGCGGACCTCTGTCCGAAACGACGTCTGACGGAAGGCCATGAATTCTGAAAACATTCTCGATGATGATTTGTGCCGTCTCTTTAGCAGAAGGAAGCTTAGCAAGGGGAATAAAATGAGCCGCCTTAGAGAACCTGTCGACAACCGTAAGAATAACAGTCTTCCCCGCTGACGAAGGCAGTCCGGTGACAAAATCTAAGGCGATGTGAGACCACGGTCGAGAGGGAATGGGAAGCGGCCTGAGACGGCCGGCAGGAGGGGAGTTACCGGACTTAGTCTGCGCGCAGACCGAACAAGCAGCCACGAAACGACGCGTGTCATGCGCCCGGGTGGGCCACCAAAAACGCTGGCGAATGGAAGCAAGCGTACCCCGAACGCCAGGGTGGCCGGCTAACTTGGCAGAGTGAGCCCACTGAAGAACGGCCAGACGAGTAGGAACGGGAACGAAAAGAAGGTTCCTAGGACAAGCGCGCGGCGACGGAGTGTGAGTGAGTGCTTGCTTTACCTGCCTCTCAATTCCCCAGACAGTCAACCCGACAACACGCCCCTCAGGGAGAATCCCCTCGGGGTCAGTGGAGGCTACTGAAGAACTGAAGAGACGAGATAAAGCATCAGGCTTGGTGTTCTTAGAGCCCGGACGATAAGAAATCACGAACTCGAAACGAGCGAAAAACAGCGCCCAACGCGCCTGACGCGCATTAAGTCATTTGGCAGAACGGATGTACTCAAGGTTCCTATGGTCAGTCCAAACGACAAAAGGAACGGTCGCCCCCTCCAACCACTGTCGCCATTCGCCTAGGGCTAAGCGGATGGCGAGCAGTTCGCGGTTTCCCATATCATAGTTACGTTCCGACGGCGACAGGCGATGAGAAAAATACGCGCATGGGTGGACCTTGTCGTCAGAGAGGGAGCGCTGAGAAAGAATGGCTCCCACGCCCACCTCTGACACGTCAACCTCGACAACGAACTGTCTAGAGACGTCAGGTGTAACAAGGATAGGAGCGGATGTAAAACGATTCTTGAGGAGATCAAAAGCTCCCTGGGCGGAAACGGACCACTTAAAGCACGTCTTGACAGAAGTAAGGGCTGTGAGAGGAGCTGCCACCTGACCGAAATTACGGATGAAACGACGATAGAAGTTCGCGAAGCCGAGAAAGCGCTGCAGCTCGACGCGTGACTTAGGGACGGGCCAATCAATGACAGCTTGGACCTTAGCGGGATCCATCTTAATGCCTTCAGCGGAAATAACAGAACCGAGAAATGTGACGGAGGAGGCATGAAAAGTGCACTTCTCAGCCTTCACAAAAAGACAATTCTCTAAGAGGCGCTGGAGGACACGTCGAACGTGCTGAGCATGAATCTGGAGTGACGGTGAAAAAATCAGGATATCGTCAAGGTAAACGAAAACAAAGATGTTCAGCATGTCTCTCAGGACATCATTGACTAATGCCTGAAAGACAGCTGGAGCGTTAGCGAGGCCGAAAGGAAGAACCCGGTATTCAAAGTGCCCTAACGGAGTGTTAAACGCCGTCTTCCACTCGTCCCCCTCCCTGATGCGCACGAGATGGTAAGCGTTACGAAGGTCCAACTTAGTGAAAAACCTGGCTCGCTGCAGGATCTCGAAGGCTGAAGACATAAGAGGAAGCGGATAACGATTCTTCACTGTTATGTCATTCAGCCCTCGATAATCTATGCAGGGGCGCAGAGACCCGTCCTTCTTCTTGACAAAAAAAAAACCCGCTCCGGCGGGAGAGGAGGAGGGGACTATGGTACCGGCGTCAAGAGCTACAGACAAATAATCTTCGAGAGCCTTACATTCGGGAGCCGACAGAGAGTATAGTCTACCCCGGGGGGGAGTGGTTCCCGGAAGGAGATCAATACTACAATCATACGACCGGTGTGGAGGAAGAGAGGTGGCCCTGGACCGACTGAACACCGTGCGCAGATCGTGATATTCCTCCGGCACCCCTGTCAAATCACCAGGCTCCTCCTGTGAAGAAGAGACAGAGGAAACAGGAGGGATAGCAGACATTAAACATTTCACATGACAAGAGACGTTCCAGGAGAGGATAGAATTACTAGACCAATTAATAGAAGGATTATGACAAACTAGCCAGGGATGGCCCAAAACAACAGGTGTAAAAGGTGAACGAAAAATTAAAAAAGAAATGGTTTCGCTATGATTACCAGAGACAGTGAGGGTTAAAGGTAGCGTCTCACGCTGAATCC
Organism: Oncorhynchus mykiss; assembly: GCF_013265735.2. Classification (NCBI taxonomy): domain Eukaryota; kingdom Metazoa; phylum Chordata; class Actinopteri; order Salmoniformes; family Salmonidae; genus Oncorhynchus; species Oncorhynchus mykiss. The sequence goes on along the minus strand of NC_048584.1, from coordinate 7,415,098 downwards.
TGGGGAGAGGACTACCATCCAAAGCGAACAAGGCCGTGGGCTCCCTTAACTGTCTGAGAGGAATGTTATGTTCCCGAGCCCAGGTCTCGTCCATAAAACAGCCCTCCGCCCCAGAGTCTATTAAGGCACTGCAGGAAGCTGACGAACCGGTCCAGCGTAGATGGACCGACAAGGTGGTGCAGGATCTTGAAGGAGAGACAGGAGTAGTAGCGCTCACCAGTAGCCCTCCGCTTACTGATGAGCTCTTGGCTTTTACTGGACATGAAGTGACAAAATGACCAGCGGAACCGCAATAGAGACAGAGGCGGTTGGTGATTCTCCGTTCCCTCTCCTTAGTCGAGATGCGGATACCTCCCAGCTGCATAGGCTCAGCACCCGAGCCGGCAGAGGAAGATGGTAGTGATGCGGAGAGGGGGGCAACGGAGAACGTGAGCTCCTCTCCACGAGCTCGGTGACGAAGATCAACCCGTCGCTCTATGCGAATAGCGAGTTCAATCAAGGAATCCACGCTGGAAGGAACCTCCCGGGAGAGAATCTCATCCTTTACCTCCGCGCGGAGACCCTCCAGAAAACGAGCGAGCAACGCCGGCTCGTTCCAGTCACTGGAGGCAGCAAGAGTGCGAAACTCAATAGAGTAGTCTGTTATGGATCGATTACCTTGACATAGGGAAGACAGGACCCTGGAAGCTTCCTCCCCAAAAACAGAACGATCAAAAACCCGTATCATCTCCTCCTTAAAGTCCTGATACTGGTTAGTACACTCAGCCCTTGCCTCCCAGATTGCCGTGCCCCACTCACGAGCCCGTCCAGTAAGGAGAGATATGACGTAGGCGATTCGAGCTGTGCTCCTGGAGTAAGTGTTGGGCTGGAGAGAAAACACAATATCACACTGGGTGAGGAACGAGCGGCATTCAGTGGGCTTCCCAGAGTAACACGGCGGGTTATTGATTCTGGGCTCCGGAGATTCGAAAGCCCTGGAAGTGGCCGGTGGATCGAGGCGGAGATGGTGAACCTGTTCTGTGAGGTTGGAGACTTGGGCGGCCAGGGTCTCAACGGCATGTCGAGCAGCAGACACTTCCTGCTCGTGTCTGCCTAGCATCGCTCCCTGGATCTCGACGGCAGAGTGGAGAGGATCCGAAGTCGCTGGGTCCATTCTTGGTCGGATTCTTCTGTTACGGTGCGTGAATGAGGACCCAAAAGCGAATTAACGTAAACAGAGCTTCTTTAATAACAAAACAAACGTAGGCTCAGATGGACCGGCAGATTCCGACAGGACAGGACAAGGTTGCAGCAAACATGGCGATAGTCTGGTTCAGGCATGAATAACACAAACAAGAATCCGACAAAGACAGGAACAAAAACAGAGAGAGATATAGAGGACTAATCAGAGGGAAAAAGGGAACAGGTGGGAAAAGGGGTGACGAGGTAGTTAGGAGGAGACAAGGAACAGCTGGGGGAAAGAGGGGGAGAAAAGGTAACCTAATAACGACCAGCAGAGGGAGACAGGGTGAAGGGAAAGGACAGAAACAAGACACAACATGACAATACATGACATTCACTTAACTTTATAACTGAAGCTTGTTGAAATGCACAACAATAACATGCAACACAAGATAAATGTCAGCACCGATACTGTATGTTTCTCCCTATAATCATTGTTATCTTTGGCTATTCAAAAGGTTTCCTCTCTACTCCTCTCCCTCGTCTATTCTGGACTGACATTTGATGTTCATTAAAATGAGGGGAAGTAGGGCCTGAGGTCAGGCGAGACGCAGGCCGTCTGGAAGGTGCTCCAGGTTGGATTATGGGAGGTGAACAAAGCCACTCCGGTCTCGCTCCTAACCTACTTCCCGTTGATTGATTTATTTACTTATAATTCAATATAGAACGGTGGAAGCCGGTCACTCCACAATTCTGCTGCAGTGATGTGCTTGTGTTCTGAGGCCAGGACTAATGCCTCAGAGGCGCGATGGAAGGCTTCACAAACAGGAAGTGACAGGCGACTAATTCATAAAGCTTACGGTACACACAGACTTTTTAAATGTGCATGTAATTATCATGAGGTTCCCGTCCCCTCCCCAGCCTAGCCCAGACCTTTTAGATCCACTTCATTTCTCACTAGAGTCTAGACCCTCGTCCTGCCCGCTGACAAATTGCCCACGTACCGGAGAACTAAGTATAATCTAAGTTCACTTTGACACAACCTCTGCCTGCTCGATACTGTACTCATATGAAAACAGAAGAGGTTGTTGGATAGTTTTAGGGAGGACACAAAGTCCCCTAACATCGAAACTGAGAGAGCATACTAATGACTTAATACAGATGCATCTTGGTAAAATGGAAGGTCGAAAGGACAGTGAAGGAGGAATGAGAGAGCTCAATGGATTAACAGTCATTCCCTCTTACTTTAGTCATCTACTAAAAAGTGATATCTTTGGAGATGAAAAAGCCATCTACTTCTTCTTCTGCGGCACAGATACCAAAGAGCTCCTTTTGATAATGTCTGACTTGTGGGTTGGGTTGGTTCACTTGTGTCTTCTTCAAAGTGAAGAGAGAATCTTCAGAAATTAGATGAGAGCATGCGGAGTATTGGTAGTGTCACAGGCCTGAATTTGTTAAGCTAAAAAGGACTTGCCGTGCCAAGAGTTGGCCTGGAGCTTGTTGATATTTCCAATTATTTCTGGAATTGTCGGAGAAGTCGGAGAATACATTTTACATAATGCAGAAAAACATTTCTGAGTACTGCTACAGAGAACGACCTTCCTAAAATAACACGCCAAGACTCTGGTTGTGTACAACCCATAACCCATGGGTCAAGCACATAGTTTTGGTGCTCAGTGATAAAACTGGACTCAAAACAAGCGCTCAGGATATCACAGTTACTATGCAATGGAATAGCAGATGTTGCATTTCATAAAATCTTCCTAAATACCATGTTGGGCAAACAAAATATATTTTCGGTCTTCTTTCATAGAATCCTGCTAAATATACAGTATCAAGGGATAACAGAAAGGATACCTTCTGCATTTTAAGATGAATGTCTGTGGAGGTCCTGCTCGAAGGCTGCATTCCGATACAGAAGACAATGGCCATATATGGAAGTTCCTGCTGTGGATTAGATGTGTCATCTGAAGCTTAAAGCTCTCCACCCGAAACGTTATCGACTATAACCTATACCTTGACCTTTCCATGTGTCTCTGGATTACAGATTTACCCACGGACATATGACTGATAACAACCCAGAATGCCCAAAATAAACCAGGAAATAAAAGTTGAGTTAGTGTCACCAAGGAGGTAAATATATATATAAATCAGTGTTGGTTGGTGCCTTTTATGATGAGGGAGGACGATTATATTTTTTATGAGCATGGCCTTATTTCAATGAGAGCAAATTGGATGACTGTCATTCATAATCCATTCACCTAGTTCAGTATAATTGATCAGTACAATACAGATCAATACAATCAGTGTACAGTCCGTTATCATTTTAGCAGTTACACCGGTGGCCCCCGGTGGCAATAAATTAGTAAAACCAAAAGCTTGGTAGAGTTCCAGTGTTGGATAGTCATAGCCAGCTATCTAACATAGCATCCCTTTGTTTGAGCCGGGTGTTTGAGTAGGGCTAAACTAGCTAGATGCATTTGCTACCTAAGTAAGTGAAAGTGAAAAAATATATACAAAATATAGCTAGCTCTCTCTCTCTCGCTCACTCCTCCTTCATTTTTGAATAAATTATTTGGTTCAAAATTGCTTAACTATTGCCTTTCTCCCTCTTTGAGTCAACTACTCACCACAATGTATGCACTACAGTGCTCGCTAACTGTAGCTGGCTGCTTTCAGTACTACATTCAACATGTCAGTTCATGCTGTAAGAGCTCTGATAGGTTGAAGGATGTCTTCCGGAAGTTGTCATAATTACTGTGCAAGTCTATGGGGTTGAGAACCAAGGTTTTATATTGAAGTCAATGTACCCAGAGGAGGACAGAAGCTAGCAATCCTCCGGCTACACCATGGTGCTACCATACAGAGTGCTGTTGAGGCTACTGTAGACCTTAATTTAATAATTTTTATTCACATGAAATTCTCTAAGGATGGTCCTCCCCTTCTTACTCTGATGAGTCTCCACTGATATACAGTGGGGAGAACAAGTATTTGATACACTGCCGATTTAGAGGTCTGTAATTTTTATCATATGTACACTTCAACTGTGAGAGACGGAATCTAAAACAAAAATCCAGAAAATCCCATTGTATGATTTTTAAGTAATTAATATGCATTTTATTGCATGACATAAGTATTCGATCACCTTCCAACCAGTAAGAATTCCGGCTCTCACAGACCTGTTAGTTTTTCTTTAAGAAGCCCTCCTGTTCTCCACTCACTGTTCTAACTGCACCTGTTTGAACTTGTTACCTGTATAAAAGACACCTGTCCACACACTCAATCAAACAGACTCCAACCTCTCCACAATGGCCAAGACCAGAGAGCTGTGTAAGGACATCAGGACAAAATTGTAGACCTGCACAAGGCTGGGATGGGCTACAGGACAATAGGCAAGCATCTTGTTGAGATGGCAACAACTGTTGGCACAATTATTAGAAAATGGAAGAAGTTCAAGATGACGGTCAATCACCCTCGGTCTGGGGCTCCATGCAAGATCTCACCTCGTGGGGCATCAATGATCATGAGGAAGGTGAGGGATCAGCCAAGAACTACATGGCAGGACCTGGTCAAGGACCTGAAGAGAGCTGGGACCACAGTCTCAAAGAAAACCATTAGTAACACACTACGCCATCATGGATTAAAATCCAGCAGCGCACACAAAGTCCCCCTGCTCAAGCCAGCGCATGTCCAGGCCCGTCTCAAGTTTGCCAATGACCATCTGGATGATCCAGAAGAGGAATGGGAGAAGGTCATGTGGTCTGATGAGACAAAAATTGTGCTTTTTGATCTAAACTCCACTCGCCGTGTTTGGAGGAAGAAGAAGGATGAGTCCAACCCCAAGAACACCATGCCAACTGTGAAGCATGGAGGAGGAAACATCGTTCTTTGGGCATGCTTTTCTTCAAAGGGGACAGGACGACTGAGGACGACTGCACCGTTTTGAGGGGAGGATGGATGGGGCCATGTATCGCGAGATCTTGGCCAACAACTTCCTTCCCTCAGTAAGAGCATTGAAGATGGGTCGTGGCTGGGTCTTCCAGCATGACAACGACCCAAAACACACAGCCAGGGCAACTAAGGAGTGGCTCCGTAAGAAGCATCTCAAGGTCCTGGAGTGGCCTAGCCAGTCTCCAGACCTGAACCCAGTAGAAAATCTTTGGAGGGAGCTGAAAGTCCGTACTGCCCAGCGACAGCCCCGAAACCTGAAGGATCTGGAGAAGGTCTGTATGGAGGAGTGGGCCAAATCCCTGCTGCAGTGTGTGCAAACCTGGTCAAGAACTACAGGAAACGTATGATCTCTGTAATTGCAAACAAAGGTTTCTGTACCAAATATTAAGTTCTGCTTTTCTGATGTCTCAAATACTTATGTCATGCAATAAAATGCTAATTAATTACTTAAAAATCATACAATGTGATTTTCTGGATTTTTGTTTTAGATTCCGTCTCTCACAGTTGAAGTGTACCTATGATAAAAAATGACAGACCTCTACATGCTTTGTAAGTAGGAAAACCTGCAAAATCGGCAGTGTATCAAATACTTGTTCTCCCCAATGTACATAAGTATATATAGTACCAGTCAAAGTTTGTACACACCTACTCATTTCAGGGTTTTTCTTTATTTTTTACAACGTAGAATAATAGTAAAGACATCAAACTATGAAATAACACATATGGCATCATATAGTAACCAAAAAAGTGTTAAACAAATCAAAATATATTTTATATTTGAGATTCTTCAAAGTAGCCACCCTTTGCCTTGATGACAGCTTTATATACTCTTGGCAGTCACAGGAAAGGAAGACCAAGAGTTACCTCTGCTGCAAAGGATAAGTTTATTAGAGTTGTCAGCCTCAGAAAAAAGCAGCCCAAATAAATGCTTTACAGAGTTCAAGTAACAGACACGTCTCAATATCAACTGTTCAGAGGAGACTGCGTGAATCAGGCCTTCATGGGCAAATTGCTGCAAAGAAACCACTACTAAAGGACACCAATAATAATAAGAGACTTGCTTGGGCCAAGAAACACGAGCAATGGACATTAGACCGGTGGAAATCTGTCCTTTGGTCTGATGAGATTTTTGGTTCCAACCACCGTGTCTTTGTGAGACGCAGAGTAGGTGAACGGATGATTTCTGCATGTGTGGTTCCCACCGTGAAGCATGGAGGAGGAGGTGTAAAGGTGCTTTGCTGGTGACACGGTCTGTGATTTATTTAGAATTCAAGGCACACTTAACCAGCATGGCTACCACAGCATTCTGCAGCGATATGCCATCCAATCTGGTTTGGGCTTAGTGGGACTATCATTTGTTTTTCAACAGGACAATGACTCAACACACCTCCAGGCTGTACAGGGGCTATTTGACCAAGAGGGAGAGTGATGGAGTGCTGTATCAGATGACCTGGCCTCCACAATCACCCAACCTCATACCAATTGAGATGGTTTGGGATGAGTTGGATCGCAGAGTGAAGGAAAAGCAGCCAACAAGTGCTCAGCATATGTGGGAACTTCTTCAAGACAGTTGGAAAAGAATTCCAGGTACAGCTGGTTGAGAGAATGCCAAGAGTGTGCAAAGCTGTGATCAAGGCAAAGGGTGGCTATTTGACGAACCTAAAATAAAATATGTTTTGATTTGTTTAACACTTTTTTGGTTACTACATGATTCTGTGTGTTATTTCTAGAATGTAGAAAACAGTACAAATAAAGAAAAACCCTTGAATGAGTAGATGTGTCCAAACTTTTGACTGGTACTGTAAATGTAGAGCTTTGCCGTCATCAGGATCTCCGGAAGTACAAACAATATCATGTCATCAGAATTACAATGCTCCAATATACAACGTAAGAACTGTTTCTTCAAAGCTATCAGTATTACACTGATGTGTGTTTCATTGTTGTTTTAGCCTTGTACACCACCAACACAAAAATCCATAAATACTTTTTTTGTATTTGGATTTTATATTATTCATGTTCTTTGATTTTATATATATTTTTTTAATATAATTTTACATTATTGTCATGTCATGCACAATATATGCAAATTAAAGTGCTAAAGGAATCCTTTTCGTACGCACCAAAAATCCCCCAATAAAAATAAAAACCTTAATTTCCAGTCAAACATCCCAGCACCCGGATGATAGTGGCAGTGGGATCTTAATTTCAGGATGAAAGGGATGGGAACAGTTTATCCCTCTGCGACATCTTCACTCCGCCTGTAAGTCATTTGCTGCAATTCTCAACAATCACTCAAATATTTGTTTCCCCTCTTTTCTTGGCACATTAGAGAAGTCTTATATTACCCAGGTGCCCCATCCCCTCCATCCATTTGTCTACCAGCTAGCAGAGTCAGCAGACTACTGGATCCCTGTACTGGTAACCCTGGTTACCAACATTTTTACCTTCTCCAGATTATTTTATTAATCTGTGGAAACATCTCAAATCACACTCTATTTCCTACACAGGGCACTACTTTTGAACAGAGCCATACTCTATTCCCTTGTCACACCCTTATCTGTTTCACCTGTCTTGTGTTTGTCTCCACCCCCCTCCAGGTGTCGCCCATTTGCCCCATTATCCCCTGAGTCTGCGGTTCTATACCTTTCTGACTCTGCCCTGGATTACTGACCTCTGCCTGCCCTTGACCTGTCGTTTGCCTGCCCCGTTTTGTCAATAAACATCTGTGATTTGAACTGTCTGCACCTGGATCTTATCCTGGGGCGTGATATCCCTAGGATAGTGCACTACTTTGGCCCTAGCCACACATGGGGAATATGGTGTAAACTGAGACAAATAGAGCTCTGGTCGAAAGTAGTGCACTGTATGGGGTATGGGATATCATTTGAGACACAGCCACTCTTTCAGATGAGAGGAATCCTCAGGAAGTCCAACCATAGTTGTTCAAGTTGATTTGTTCCCAGATTGACCTGAATGTCCCCTGCAATACTTGTCAATTTGACAAAGACAACAGAAAAAGCTATTACCTTGATTGCAAGAGGTTTCCAATTATTTAGGATTGTTCCTATTTGTCCAGGAAATTAGCTTTCCGTTTCAACCAGTCTCACCCCCCCCCCCCCTCATTCATCTAGCTCCAAGTTCAGATCAACCCCAATATATTACTTGGTTATCAAAAATTCCATTGTCCACTAAATTGAATTGGCTAGCTAGCAGCTAACGATACTATAGTAACCCATGTAAGTCAATTATAAAACATGGTCTATACTTGACACAATTCCAAACTATAAGGTGGTCCATATCTGGAAATACTTCATGTATGGTGTTATCAATATTGTATGAATCTGAAAGGTAGACCCTTCAAATGTCATTACATCCTTTGTGCTGTCAGGATATTGTTGTCTTTTTTTCATTCAGGACACAGGAAATTGAGAACTATTCTCCTCTTCTCCTATAATTTCCTATCCATATTTCCTGGCGTGAGGTGACTAATGGGATAACAGCCTCTGCCCAAGTGTGGCGGTTTGACTCTCTCCCTTTTCTCTCTCCATCTCTATCTCTCAGTATACATGGACAATAGACAGCGTGAACCAGTGGAACCAGTGTAGACCAGAGAAGAGTGGGAGAGAGAGTGGAGAAAGAGAGAGAACAGGTGTGTGTGTGTGAGAGAGAGAGAAAGGAGTGAATTATTGATGTTACTAAGTAGGCTTGGGAGTTCGGAGTGGAACATTTTAGGGTGGAAAATGAGAAAATCAATCAATCAATCCCATTTATTTCATAAAGCCTTTTTTACATCTGCAGTTGTCACAGAGTGCATTACAACGATTACAGCCTAAAGAGCAAGCAATGCAGATGCAGAAAATCGGAGAGAAAATCGTGGAAAAAGTGATATAAGGGAAAAAAGGAGAGAGGCAGCGAGACTCCCACTGGTTCTTAATGTCTCCACAGAGCACAGGAGATAAAGGCCACTGACAAGATTAGTATTCAGTTCAAACACATACAGGTATTACTGAACGTCTTTACGGGAGGACTTCTCTTATCCATCCTTCTGTACACTCTTAGAAAAAATGGTTCCAAAAGCGTTCTTCGGCTGTCCCCGTAGGAGAACCCTTTTTGGTTCCAGGATGGTCCTTTTATGGTTCCAAGTATAACTTTTTGGGATTCTACATGGAACTCAAAAGGGTTCTAACTGGAAACAAAAAGGTTCTACCTGGAACTAAAAATGGGACAGTCGAAGGACTGACACGGCCTGCAACGAAAACTTGCGGTCTCTCCTTCACTGCAGCCGAGGTGAGTAAGACATTTAAACGTGTTAACCCTCGCAAGGCTGCAGGCCCAGACGGCATCCCCAGCCGCGCCCTCAGAGCATGCGCAGACCAGCTGGCCGGTGTGTTTACGGACATATTCAATCAATCCCTATACCAGTCTGCTGTTCCCACATGCTTCAAGAGGGCCACCATTGTTCCTGTTCCCAAGAAAACTAAGGTAACTGAGCTAAACGACTACCGCCCCGTAGCACTCACTTCCGTCATCATGAAGTGCTTTGAGAGACTAGTCAAGGACCATATCACCTCCACCCTACCTGACACCCTAGACCCACTCCAATTTGCTTACCGCCCAAATAGGTCCACAGACGATGCAATCTCAACCACACTGCACACTGCCCTAACCCATCTGGACAAGAGGAATACCTATGTGAGAATGCTGTTCATTGACTACAGCTCGGCATTCAACACCATAGTACCCTCCAAGCTCGTCATCAAGCTCGAGACCCTGGGTCTCGACCCCGCCCTGTGCAACTGGGTACTGGACTTCCCGACGGGCCGCCCCCAGGTGGTGAGGGTAGGCAACAACATCTCCTCCCCGCTGATCCTCAACACTGGGGCCCCACAAGGGTGCATTCTGAGCCCTCTCCTGTACTCCCTGTACACCCACGACTGCGTGGCCACGCACGCCTCCAACTCAATCATCAAGTTTGCGGACGACACAACAGTGGTAGGCTTGATTACCAACAACGACGAGACGGCCTACAGGGAGGAGGTGAGGGCCCTCGGAGTGTGGTGTCAGGAAAAAAACCTCACACTCAACGTCAACAAAACTAAGGAGATGATTGTGGACTTCAGGAAACAGCAGAGGGAACACCCCCCTATCCACATCGATGGAACAGTAGTGGAGAGGGTAGCAAGTTTTAAGTTCCTCGGCATACACATCACAGACCAACTGAATTGGTCCACTCACACAGACAGCGTTGTGAAGAAGGCGCAGCAGCGCCTCTTCAACCTCAGGAGGCTGAAGAAATTCGGCTTGTCACCAAAAGCACTCACAAACTTCTACAGATGCACAATCGAGAGCATCCTGGCGGGCTGTATCACCACCTGGTACGGCAACTGCTCCACCCTCAACCGTAAGGCTCTCCAGAGGGTAGTGAGGTCTGCACAACGCATCACCGGGGGCAAACTACCTGCCCTCCAGGACACCTACACCACCCGATGTCACAGGAAGGCCATAAAGATCATCAAGGACATCAACCACCCGAGCCACTGCCTGTTCACCCCGCTATCATCCAGAAGGCGAGGTCAGTACAGGTGCATCAAAGCTGGGACCGAGAGACTGAAAAACAGCTTCTATCTCAAGGCCATCAGACTGTTAAACAGCCACCACTAACACTGAGTGGCTGCTGCCAACACACTGACACTGACTCAACTCCAGCCACTTTAATAATGGGAATTGATGGGAAATGATGTAAATATATCACTAGCCACTTTAAACAATGCTACCTTATATAATGTTACTTACCCTACATTATTCATCTCATATGCATACGTATATACTGTACTCTATATCATCGACTGTATCCTTATGTAATACATGTATCACTAGCCACTTTAACTATGCCACTTTGTTTACATACTCATCTCATATGTATATACTGTACCATCTATACCATCGATACCATCTACTGTATCTTGCCTATGCTGCTCTGTACCATCACTCATTCATATATCCTTATGTACATATTCTTTATCCCCTCACACTGTGTACAAGACAGTAGTTTGGAATTGTTAGTTAGATTACTTGTTGGTTATTACTGCATTGTCGGAACTAGAAGCACAAGCATTTCGCTACACTCGCATTAACATCTGCTAACCATGTGTATGTGACAAATAAAATTTGATTTGATTTGATTTGTTCTCGATAGCACCTATTTTTCTAAGAGTGTATTGATTATTAAATATTCCTCACTATGAGTTTACCCATTCTGTCCACATTATTTTTTGTTGATGAGACCTGTCACATGTCGGGTAGACTGGTCATAAAGTATCCATGTGGGCTGTCAGTGTCAGGGGGTGATGGAAATTGGATACTATGGGCTTTATTTTCATCTGGCATTAAGCCAGTGCAATTCTCGAAAACACAAGCTCATTGGGAATTTCAACCTGTTAAAGCTGCCGTTGTGCTATTTACCAACCCTTGCGTCAGGAATGGCAATTTACTTGTCTTATATGAACTCGCTTGCACTGAAGTGAGAGGTGTGGCAATATCTGAGGTGTGTCCTCAAACGTGCGCCTAAGTGCCAATTTCAGGCAGCAATGGAGGAGATATTTAAGTCCAACCAAAAGTTGGTCCTAGCGGTAAAGTTGGTCCTAGCGGTGGCATGGATTTTGACAGAGAAAGCAAGCAGCCGATCCACGCACAGTTCTCACATGCTCATGGAAAATAGAGCCTTAAAAATAGAGCCTTAACTTGAAGGGTCATGTGAAGGAAATGCTAGAACCACACCCCAGCCACATCTAGCTAAGTGGATGGGTCACTATTGTCTAGACGTGTACACATGTGGATGAAATACAATAGATGGCCGTAATCGCCCCCAGACATACCTGGCTAATTTGATGGGTCATGTAACAATCCAGCCGAAGTGGAGTCTTTGTTTAGACATGTAGCTAGCTAGGTAGCTATCTAAACAATGAACCGGAATAATCCCAACTCATACTACCAATACAAACATTGTCATATCTGTAGTATGAATCTGCAGGTAGCTAAAGCTAACAAACTAGGTTCAATGTTATCCACCTAACATTAGGCTATAACAAGCAATGAAAATGGTTATCTGATTCAAATAATATTACCACACAGATCACACACAATGTCACGGCTTGGTGACATTGTTGGATAGAGATTATGAGTGAAGAGTGATAGTTTAGCATATTTGGGATAATATTCCATTCAAATTAGTTTTTTCAAATTACAGGAGATGGAGGAGGTATATTATAAATTGTTTTCTTGGTTTTAGAACAAATGTATTTAAATGTGCTTTGCTAACTTCAGTATCTAGCTAGCTACCAACACGAGTGTTCAGTTTTCTCCGCCAGAATGGTAGAAAGGCCAAAGCTGCCAGAAATGTTGTGGACTTTTTGTTGAAGAATCCCTTTCTTTCTCTGGGGTACACGCAAAAGGTGCGAATTAAAAGCGAGGGGCGATTTCTGCCTGAGATCAGTTTCATGAAGACGGATGAAAAGGTTGAGGGTGTTCAATACTAACTTGAATCAAAAGTATAGCTGGTTAACAGGCCGCCTGTATTGGTGGTCTTACCTGCATTTTGGAAAGTCTGAGCCTTGGTTGAAAGGTGGGTGCATTGACCTGAAGAACATTGATCATTCAGCTAAACGAAAAAACAAAAGCAGGGCATGCAAGAATTTGCTTATAGGGGGACATGACTTGAGGGAAAGTTCCGTTAACAAGGGCAACTACAAGGAGCTTGCAGAGGTAATTGCCCGTTATGATGCTTTACTTGCTGAACATATGGACCTTCGACTGTCTTTTCTGGGATGTTGAAAACAATACTGAATGATTTGATAGCTACCATCGCCTCATCCATTAAGAATTATATTATAGAGAGAGGTTGACGCAGCGCTTTTTTTTCCCGCATGTGCTCAGTTAGGCTTTCCACTTCCATCCGGTATTTATTTAGCAAAGATGATAACACATAATCACTCCGGACAGACACAAGCAACCAATGAACAACATGAATGTTGCAGCAGCCTACACCTAAACATTAGAAATCTGACATGCTGTATCGGATGAAAATGAGACGATGTTTGAGTCTGATCAACTGTTAAAAATTGCCCCAACGCTCTGGGACCTGCACCAGTCTGCTTGCAGTTGTCAGTTATCTGTCAGGTATGTGAAGGATCAGGGCTTTATTCAGGAACGTTTCTTGGGCTACTTTAATGTGTCAAGTGTGCGAGATGCACAGTCTGTGTTTGACTTTATGAATTTTGAATGTCTGAGTTTAAGATCATGGAGAAGCTTGTTGTCCAAACCTATAATGGTGCAGCTGTAATGGAATGTATCTGCTATTTGTATTTACAGCCAAGTCTCCTCCTGTTCCCTGATTAAGAGGTGATGACTACTCCACTCCACTAACATTGCCAACTTTCTCCTGACATGAACTGAAGCCACGTTTCCCCTCCAAGCACTGCGAGTACCCCTATCAATTTTCTCTAATTACCGTATCAAATCAAATCAAATATATTTATTAAGCCCTTCTATATAAAACCCCCAACAGCAAGCAATGCAGCTGTAGAAGCACGTATGTAGAGACAATCACTTAGGCAATCACATTATTACACATCAATGATTTTACTCCTTGCTTGGACTAACCCATTTTTATCTCTTTTGTCTAACTGTGTAGTGTGCTGTCTTATAGTTTCTCTTCCCAGTCAAATCCTGTCCTGCACTGGTCAAGCCTCTGAACACCTTATCTCATGCCTCATACCCTCATTCAATCACTGCTGTGATCCCTTTCCAACACGGTGTAAGTAGCCCTCTGATTCCCATTCCCCATAATATTGTACTATAAATGTCTTTATTAAATGCTTTAGGTTAAAATAATTAGTCTTTGACGATTTTTGAATTGATTTTTGAATTTTTGAACACTTTGTCGTCTCTGTGCGTTCGGCACCTATACCGTGGGTCTCCCATCCTCCTCAATTTTTCAAGTCACCAGCCTCCACTGGTGTATACTGTAGTGTATCACTGATGCTACAGTGGAAAAGCAGCATTGGATGCTTTGTGAATACGAGCCCTGGTGTAATGTGTGATCTTAGGCATGCTCTCTCTGTGTCTCCCCTCCCGGAGGACCTGAGCCGCTGGTTGTGCTGCCACTGCGACTGCAGCTGTGGACCCCTGGCCTGATTTCACTGGGCGTTCTACCTTGTTCCAGACCCCTGTTGATCAAGTTTAGCCAGGTAGTCAGTGTGCTTCTCTGCATTGCTTGCTCTTTGGGGTTTTTGGCTGGGTATCTTGAAATCACTTTGTGACTGTTGATCGGGGCTGTCCTGATTAATGTGAGACAATAGTCTATCAACCAAATTGATTTATAAAGCCCTTCTTACATCAGCTAATGTCACAAAGTGCTGTACAGAAACCCAGCCTAAAACCCCAAAAAGCAAGCAATGCAGGTGTAGAGGCACGGTGGACAGGAAAACTCCCTTGAAAGGCCGGAACCTAGGAAGAAACCTAGACAGGAACCAGGCAATGGGGGGTGGCCAGTCCTCTTCTGGCTGTGCCGGGTGGAGATTATAACAGAACATGGTCAAGATGTTCACATGTTCATAGATGACCAGCAGAGTCAAGAAATAATAATCACAGTGGTTGTAGAGGGTGCAACCTCAGGAGTAAATGTCAGTTGGCTTTTCATAGCCGATCATTCAGAGTATCTCTACCGCTCCTGCTGTCTCTAGAGAGTTGACAACAGTAGGTCTGGGACAGTTAGCACGTCCGCTGAACAGGTCAGGGTTCCATAGCTGCAGGCAGAACAGTTGAAACTGGAGCAGCAGCACATCCAGGTGGACTGGGAACAGCAAAGAGTTATCAGGCCAGGTAGCCCTGAGTCATGGTCCTAGGGCTCAGGTTCTCCAAGAGAGAGAGAAAGAAAGAAAGAGAGAAAGAGAGAAAGAGAGAAAGAAAGAAAGAGAGAAAGAAAGAGAGAAAGAAAGAAAGAAAGAAAGAAAGAAAGAAAGAAAGAAAGAAAAAGAGAGAGAGACAATTAGAGAGTGCATACTTAAATTCACACAGGACACTGGATAAGACAGGAGAAATACTCCAGATAACAGACTGACCCTAGCCCCCGACACAAACTATTACTGGAGGCTTAGACAGGAAGGGTCGGGAGACATTGTGGCCCCGTCTGACGATACCCCCAGACAGGGCCAAACAGGCAGGATATAACTGCACCCACTTTGCCAAAGCACAGCCCCCACGCCACTAGAGGGATATCTTCAACCACCAACTTACCATCCTGAGACAAGGCCGAGTATAGCCCACAAAGATCGCCCTCACGGCACAAACCCAACGGGGGGCGCCAATAGTCATTCATTTGTAGAACTGATTTGAGGTGGACTACATTTGAATTTAAATTATTCTCTAGGATGACTAATATCCATCATTACCCATGACTACCATCCACATTTCTCTTCAAATCGGTTGTACACGGAACAACAACGTTTTCTATGCATTCATTATTAATATTCACTTTTGTCAATAACAGCTTCTACACATCATGGCAACATGCTTGACTGAAAAATCTTTAGACTTTATGGAGGTTATGGGGGTGATGCTGTTGCCCGTCAGATTTATTATAGTATATCAATATGTCAAAGTTATCCATTTGGAAGATGGTGACTGAAAAAATCTTGAAACATGTCATTAGACTTGTTGTGTGATAATGTTGCCGATTGTTTCTGTGAGATATTCAAGGTCATGCCCTCCCTCACCCCTTTCCTCTCCTTCTCTCTCAGGATCTTGTTTGCAGACTTCTTCCTGATTAACATAATCCTGTGGGTGGAGGGCTTCTTGGCAGCCATCCCCTTCGAACGTTGGTGGCCATCTTGGCTTTGTGGTTTAGCATCCCCGTGCCCCTCACCTTCGTGGGCGCCTAGCATAGATCGGCTTCAAGAAGCCTGTGAGTTTCACCTATCAATCGCACTGTCTGTATGAATAACTCTAACAGGTCATCTTACATCATGTGCATTTCCCCCATGTGTTTGCAATCTCTTTCACTCTGGCATAAAAGTCAGAGAAAACATAGCACATAATCAAGGGTCTAACAATGTCTTGATGAGTTTCTATGCTGCTCTATGTGCTCCAGGTGATTGAGCAGCCATTGCGAACCAACAAGATCACTCGGCAGATCCATTAACATTCCTTCTTCACCAAGCCCATGCCGGGAATCGTCATGGGGGGTATCCTGACCTCCGACTGCATCTTCATCCAGCACTTCTCCATTCTCAACAGCATCTGGTAAGAACAAGAATCAAGTCTGCCACTCAACCATGAGCTTGAATTAGCCTAGTTGTGCATGTATAATGATTCACAAAGAAACAAACAAGTCATTCATTGATTATTAGATTGTAGATGTTAATTACACATTAACGAATAAGTAAATGCCTAATAATTTGTTTGAACCAAGGTCAACTCAGCCCCTAAGCAAGGAGACTGAATTTGATTGATTGTTGAGTATTTTATCTCACAAGATGTACTACATGTTTGGGTTCCTGTTCCTGGTGTTCATCATTTTCCTCATCACCTGCTCCAAGACCACCATCCTACTGTGCTACTTCCACTTGTGTGCAGAGATGGGTGGAGCCATAAATACATGTATCTGGTTATCACAATAATGGCCTACTGTGCTCTCTCTCTCTCTCTCTTTGTATGTAAATGCGTAATATTTGTCAAAACAGATTTCTAACCTTTCCAGTTTGCCAGATTGTCCGTGCCGTTATGTTTAGCCACCAAGTGTAAAGTCTTTGTGTCAACAGTAAATCTATTTCAGTTTAATGAAAAAAATTCCAAATGATGCAAATGTTTCCTTCTCACATCATTACATTTATCCCAAGCGCTAAAACCTCAATACTGTGTCAAAAAAATGTTATTGAGCAGAACCTTCAGTTGTTGTGTTTTAATAGGACTCGCTGGCGGCGTCATTCCTTCCTGATCAGTCTCTTCATGACAGTCTAATTGTTTGTCTACGACACACATTACTTCTCCAGCTGCAGATCATCAGTGTGGCTACTACAATACTCTACTTCACCATGACCATGGTGCTCATATTCTTCCCCTTCACACGGGAGCCAACAACAGTGCCACACTATGCAAAGCTATACTCTGTAACAGGTTTTCACAGAGGAGCTCAAACCAAATAGGTTATCTCCTGATATTCACTTTAACGAACACAGTGCATTCCTCTCAATAGGAATTGTATCCACCTTAAATAAATAGAAATTTGGGGTGCTGTCGTAGCGAGCCAAGCCAGCTGAAGATATTGAAACATGGATGAGAGCACCAGCTGTTCCGGAAGGCTGTGTGATAATGCTCTCCGTAGCCGACATGAGTAAGACCTTTAAACAGGTCAACATTCACAAGGCCGCAGGGCCAGACGGATTATAGTTTGAAGTATTTTTATATATATATATATATATATATATATGTTAGTCAACTATCTCTCCTGGTCAATTAAGTTTATACGTTTAGGCTTTCAACACTCAACTCCACTTTACATGCATACTTAATACACATCCGAGGTTGACGAATGCTAATATCACTCAATAACTTTTATAAAAGTGTAATAGACATTTCCAGATCATAATCTAACCCAGAACTAATGACTGTGTCACGACTTCTGCTGAAGTCGGTTCCTCTCCTTGTTCGGGTGCCGCTCGGCGGTCGACGTCGCCGGTCTACTAGCCATCGCCGATCCACTTTTCATTTTCCATTGGTTTTGTCTTTGTTTCCCACACACCTGGTTTTCATTTCCCTATTACTGGTCATGTATTTAACCCTCTGTTTCCCCCATGTCTTTGTGTGTGATTGTTTATTGTTCAGGTCGGTACGTTTCCGGCTGTTTTTTTCCCAGGTGCTGTTTTCACCCGTGCTTTGTGGCAACCGTTATTGTTCGCACATTGGTATTGTTACTCTGCTATTTCTTAAGTAAAGTGCGTTGTTCACTCATCTCTGCTCTCCTGCGCCTGACTTCATGCACCAGCTGCACCCACCACCTGACAGACCCACCACCTGACAGTTTCAGCAAGTAACAATAAAAAACACACATCTTTGCAAACATTTTGAAGGGACATCAAATATGACATAAAAATGACTTGACTGAATATACAGTGCCTTGCGAAAGTATTCGGCCCCCTTGAACTTTGCGACCTTTTGCCACATTTCAGGCTTCAAACATAAAGATATAAAACTGTATTTTTTTGTGAAGAATCAACAACAAGTGGGACACAATCATGAAGTGGAACGACATTTATTGGATATTTCAAACTTTTTTAACAAATCAAAAACTGAAAAATTGGGCGTGCAAAATTATTCAGCCCCCTTAAGTTAATACTTTGTAGCGCCACCTTTTGCTGCGATTACAGCTGTAAGTCGCTTGGGGCATGTCTCTATCAGTTTTGCACATCGAGAGACTGAAATTTTTTCCCATTCTTCCTTGCAAAACAGCTCGAGCTCAGTGAGGTTGGATGGAGAGCATTTGTGAACAGCAGTTTTCAGTTCTTTCCACAGATTCTCGATTGGATTCAGGTCTGGACTTTGACTTGGCCATTCTAACACCTGGATATGTTTATTTTTGAACCATTCCATTGTAGATTTTGCTTTATGTTTTGGATCATTGTCTTGTTGAAAGACAAATCTCCGTCCCAGTCTCAGGTCTTTTGCAGACTCCATCAGGTTTTCTTCCAGAATGGTCCTGTATTTGGCTCCATCCATCTTCCCATCAATTTTAACCATCTTCCCTGTCCCTGCTGAAGAAAAGCAGGCCCAAACCATGATGCTGCCACCACCATGTTTGACAGTGGGGATGGTGTGTTCAGCTGTGTTGCTTTTACGCCAAACATAACGTTTTGCATTGTTGCCAAAAAGTTCAATTTTGGTTTCATCTGACCAGAGCACCTTCTTCCACATGTTTGGTGTGTCTCCCAGGTGGCTTGTGGCAAACTTTAAACAACACTTTTTATGGATATCTGTAAGAAATGGCTTTCTTCTTGCCACTCTTCCATAAAGGCCAGATTTGTGCAATATACGACTGATTGTTGTCCTATGGACAGAGTCTCCCACCTCAGCTGTAGATCTCTGCAGTTCATCCAGAGTGATCATGGGCCTCTTGGCTGCATCTCTGATCAGTCTTCTCCTTGTATGAGCTGAAAGTTTAGAGGGACGGCCAGGTCTTGTTAGATTTGCACTGGTCTGATACTCCTTCCATTTCAATATTATCGCTTGCACAGTGCTCCTTGGGATGTTTAAAGCTTGGGAAATCTTTTTGTATCCAAATCCGGCTTTAAACTTCTTCACAACAGTATCTCGGACCTGCCTGGTGTGTTCCTTGTTCTTCATGATGCTCTCTGCGCTTTTAACGGACCTCTGAGACTATCACAGTGCAGGTGCATTTATACGGAGACTTGATTACACACAGGTGGATTGTATTTATCATCATTAGTCATTTAGGTCAACATTGGATCATTCAGAGATCCTCACTGAACTTCTGGAGAGAGTTTGCTGCACTGAAAGTAAAGGGGCTGAATAATTTTGCACGCCCAATTTTTCCGTTTTTGATTTGTTAAAAAAGTTTGAAATATCCAATAAATGTCGTTCCACTTCATGATTGTGTCCCACTTGTTGTTGATTCTTCACAAAAAAATACAGTTTTATATCTTTATGTTTGAAGCCTGAAATGTGGCAAAAGGTCGCAAAGTTCAAGGGGGCCGAATACTTTCGCAAGGCACTGTACATACAGTGCATTCAGAGAGTATTCACACCCCTTTACTCTTTCCACATTTTGTTGCGTTACAGCCTTATTCTGAAATTGATTAAATAAAACATGTTCCTCATCAATCTACACACAATATCCCATAATGACAAAGCAAAAACAGGTTTTTGGAAATGTTAGTAAATGTACTAAAAATAAAAAACAGAAATACCTTCTTTACATAAGTATTCAGACCCTTTGCTATGAGACTCGAAATGGAGCTTAGGTGCATCTGGTTTCCATTGATTATCCTTGAGATGTTTCTACATTTTGATTGGAGTCCACCTGTGTTAAATTAAATTGATTGGACATGATTTGGAAAGGCACACACATGTCTATATAAGGTCCCACAGTTGACAGTGAGTGTCAGAGCAAAAACCAAGCCATGAGGTCGAAGGAATTCTCCGTAGAGCTCTGAGACAGGATTGTATCGAGGCACTGATCCAGGAAGGTTACCAAAAACTTCTGCAGCATTGAAGGTCCCTAGAAGGACAACCACCTCTGCAGCACTCCACCAATCAGGCCAAATGGAAGCCACTCCTCATTAAAAGGCACATGACAGCCTGCATGGAGTTTGCCAAAAGGCACCTAAAGACTCTCAGACCATGAGAAACAAGGTTCTCTGGTCTGATGAAACGAAGATTGAAATCTTTGGCCTGAATGCCCAATGTCACGTCTGGAGTATACCTGGCACCAACCCCACGGTGAAGCATGGTGGTGCAGCATCATGTTGTGGGGATGTTTTTCAGGGGCAGGGACTGGGTATGTCAGTCAGGATCGAGGGAAAGATGAACAGAGCAAAGTACAGAGAGATCCTTCATAAAAACCTGCTCCAGAGAGCTCAGGACCTCAGAAGGGGGCGAAGGTTCACCTTCCAACAGGACAACGACCCTAAGCACACAGCCAAGACAACGCAGGAGTGGCTTTGGGACAAGTCTCTGAGTGTCCTTGAGTGGTCCAGCCACCCAGACTTGAACCCAATCAAACATCTCTGGAGAGACTTGAAAATAGCTGTGCAGCGACACTCCTCATCCAACCTGACAGAGCTTGAGAGAATCTACATATAAGAATGGGAGAAACTCCCCAAATACAGGTTTGCCAAGCTTGTAGCTTCATACCCAATAGACTTGAAGCCTTAAACGCTGCCAAAGGTGTTTCAACAAAGTACTGAGTAAAGGATTTGAATACTTATGTCAATGTGATATTTCAGTTTTTTCTTTCTTATAAATTTGCAAAAATGTGTAAAAGCCTGTTTTTGTTTTGCCATTATGGGGTATTGTGTGTAGATTGATGAGGGGAAAAAAATATTTAATCTAGTTTAGAATAAGGCTGTTATGTAACAAAATGTGGAAAAAGTCTGGGGGGGGTCTGAATACTTTCCGAATCGCTCTCTTTTTCTCTCTCTTGCTTCTCCTTGACTCTGGAAGAAATTAATCTCTCTCTTTGAGTCAACTACTCACCACATTTTATACACTGCAGTGCTAGCTAGCTGTAGCTTATCCTTTCAGTACTAGATTATTTCTCTGATCCTTTAATTGGGAGGACAACATGTCAGTTCATGCTGCAAGAGTTCTGATAAGTTGGAGGGCGTCCTCCGGAAGTTGTCATGATTACTGTGTAAGTCTATGGAAGGGGGTGAGAATCATGAATCTAATAGGTTTTGTATTGAAGTCAATGTACCCAGAGGAGGACATACTGTAAGCTAGCTGTCCTCCGGCTACACCATGGTGCTACCCTACAGAGTGCCGCTGAGGCTACTGTAGACCTTCATTGCAAAACAGTGGTTTAATACATTATTTGGTGATGTGAATATATTTAGTATAGTTTTATCCAAATAGGATAACTTGTAAAATGTTTCACTAGTGTTCTTTTTCTGAAATTCACTGAGGGATGGTCCTCTACTTGCCCCTCTGAGGAACCTCCACTGTTCAACATAGCATCAGGAGAGTCCTATGAACATCAACAGCCCTTAACTTGTCATTCTGAACAGCACCATCTTCCTAATTGATACAGTAACTTTGGCATAATATGAAATCTGCTCGGCAACAGCATCACCCCCATAACCTCCATAAAAAGACATGTTCAAGCATGTTGCCATTATCGGTTATTGACAAAAGGGAATATTAATTATAAATCAATTAAAAAATAAATGTTATTGTTCAATATACAATACATTGAGGAGGTGTATTCCCTTTCCTTCATTAGAATAGTGGTGGTGGATTGCATGTGGATGGTAGTCATGGATACTGATGTCTATTAATCATCCTAGCGAATAATTTAAATTCAGATGAAGCCCTCCAGATCAGCTAAACTTTCACATTTGCTAAATAAGGATATACAACACCAACACACACTAACTTACAAATGTTACAAATGCATGACTATTGTCTCACATTAATCAGGACAGCCCTAATCAGCAGTCACAAAAGAGCTTTACAGATACTCAGCCTAAGACCCCAAAGAGCAAGCAATGCAGAAGCACAGTGACTACCTGGCAAAACTTGATCAGCAGGCGTCTGGGACAAGTTAGCACGCCCAGTGAAATTAGGCCAGGGGTCCACAGAGTTGCAGCTGGAACAGCAGCACGACCAGGGGATCAGATCCTCCGGGAGGGGAGACTGGGGAGACTGGGGCTGTTAGTGGAAGTATGCCTAGTATGCTTTTTCACTGTAACGTCAGTGTTACACTAGTGTATACACCCTTATGTTATACTAGGGAAACTGTTTCCATAGCTAGGGCTGGCAGTGAGGACTTGTGAAGAGCAGAATAAACAACCTCTGCATAATCAAAACAGTTGCTTTGTGGGAAGATGTTAAAGTTCACAGTGAGCCATTGTTATGTAAATGCAGCTGAAAAGTACGAGTAGCCTGGCTTTGGCCCCAAGTGAGAGCAGGTCCACTGGATTCATGGCCCAGTGAGACACGGGCCGGCCTGTGTGAATGGAAACAGAAAAGTCTGAGCCTGAGGTAAATCCGGTATGGAAATGCACCACAAGAGTAGGAGTGCTGATCTAAGGTCATGTCCCACCAGTAAATATAATTTGATTCATTATGATCTAAAAGTAAAAATTGATCCTAGATTAGCACTCATACTCTAAGATGTCCTACTCGCGCTAAGACTCTCGACCATTGCTATTCACGTCCGGGATGCTTACAAGGCCCTTCACCACCCTTCTTTCGGCAAATCTGACCACAATGCCATCTTGCTCCTCCCGTCCTAAAGGCAGACACTCAGGATGTGCCCGTGCATCGTACTATACAACACTGGTCTGACCAATCGGAATCCACGCTTCAGGATTGTTTTGATCACGGGGACTGGGATATGTTCCGGGTAGCGTGCGAAAATAACTTGACGCATGCACAAATAAGGTGACTGAGTTCATAAGAAAATGTATAGGAGATGTAGTACCCACTGTGACTATAAAAATCTACCCTAACCAGAAACCGTGGATAGATGGTAGCATTCGCGTGAAACTGATCGTGTGAACCACCGCATTTAACTTCTTATGGCTGCAGAGGTAGTATTGAGTAGCTTGTATGAAAGGTGCCCAGAGGTGCCAGAGTAAACGGCCTGCTCCTCAGTCCCAGTTGATAATATATGCATATTATTATTAGTATTGGATAGAAAACCCTCTGAAGTTTCTAAAACTGTTTGAATGATGTCTGTGAGTATAACAGAACTCATATGGCAGGCAAAAACCTGAGAAGAAATCCAAACAGGAAGTGAGAAATCTGAGGTTGGTCGATTTTCAACCCAGCCCCTATGGAATTCACAGTGGGATATGCACTTTCCAGGGCTTCCACTAGATATCAACTGTCTTTAGAAACTTGAATGAGGCTTCTACTGTGTTGTGGGGCTGAATGGGAGCTGAATGAGCCAGGTGTCTGGCAGAGAGCCAAGGGCTGGTCACGCGCAATTCACATGATAGCTACCTGCGTTCCATGGCTTCTCTACACACAAAGGAATTCTCCGGTTGAAACTTTATTGAAGATTTATGATGACAACACCCTAAATATTGATTCTATACTTAGTTTGACAAGTTTCTTCGACCTGTAATATAACTTTTTGAAGTTTTCGTCCGACATTCGGATGGACCTGCACGAGCGTCTGGATTTGTGTACTAAACACGCTAACAAAAGTAGTTACTTGGACATAAATAAGGGACATTATTAAACAATGTTATTTCTGATTTCTGTTGACTCCAACATGGCGGATAATTGTATTATTATAAAAAAAAAAAATCTGAGTGCCGTCTCAGATTATTGCATGGTTTGCTTTTTCCGTAAAGTTTTTTGAAATCTGACACAGCGGTTGCATTAGGGAGAGGTATATCTATAATTCCATGTGTATAACTTGTATTTTCATCTACATTTATGATGAGTATTTCTGTTGAATTGATGTGGCTATGCAATATCACCGGATGTTTTTGGGACTAGTGAACGTAACGCGCCAGTGTAAACTCCGATTTTTTTATATAAATATGAACTTTATCAAACAAAACATACATGTATTGTGTAACATGAAGTCCTATGAGTGTCATCTGATGAAGATCATCAAAGGTTAGTGATTAATTTTATCTCTATTTGTGCTTTTTGTGACTCCTCTCTTTGGCTGGAAAAATGGCAGGGTTTTTCTGTGAGTTGGTGGTCACCTAACACAAACGTTTGTGGTGTGTTCGCTGTAAAGCCTATTTGAAATCGGACACTGTGGTGGGATTAACAACAAGATTACCTTTAAAACGGTATAATATACATGTATGTTTGAGGAATTTTAATTATGAGATTTCTGTTGTTTTGCATTTGGTGCCCTGCACTTTCACTGGCTGTTGACATATCATCCCGTTAATGGGATTGCAGCCCTATTTAACAATGGCAAGGTGACTGGTAATATGGAATATAATAGAATAGAATATAAACAGTGTAGTTACTCAATCCGCAAGGCAATCAAACAAGCTAAACGTCAGTATAGAGATATAGTGTAGTATCAATTCAACGGTTCAGACACGAGATGTATGTGGCAGGGACTACAGACAATCACAGACAACAAAAGGAAAACCAGCCACGTCACTGAAACCGACATCTTGCTTCCGGACAGGCTAAACACATTCTTTGCATGCTTTGAGGATAATACAGTGCCACCGACGCGGCCCGCTTCCAAGGACTGTGGGCTATCCGGCTCGGTGGCCGACATGAGTAAAATATTTAAGCGTGTTAACCCTCGTGTAACAGTATAACTTTAGACCGTCCCCTCGCCCATACCCGGGCACGAACCAGGGACCCTCTGCACACATCAACAACTGACACCCACAAAGCATCGTTACCCATCGCTCCACAAAAGCCGCGCCCCTTGCAGAGCAAGGGGAACTACTACTTCAAGGTCTCAGAGCAAGTGACGTCACCGATTGAAATGCTATTTAGCGCGCACCGCTAACTAAGCTAGCCGTTTCACATCCGTTACACTCACCCCCCTTTTGACCTTCCTCCTTTTCCGCAGCAAACAGTGATCCGGGTCAACAGCATCAATGTAACAGTATAACTTTAGACCGTCCCCTCGCGCGAACCAGGGACCCTCTGCACACATCAACAACTGACACCAACGAAGCATCGTTACCCATCGCTCCACAAAAGCCGCGCCCCTTGCAGAGCAAGGGGAACTACTACTTCAAGGTCTCAGAGCAAGTGACGTCACCGATTGAAACGCTATTTAGCACGCACCGCTAACTAAGCTAGCCGTTTCATATCCGTTACACTCGCAAGGCTGCTGGTCCAGAAGGGATCCCTAGCCGTGTCCTCAGAGCATGCGCAGACCAGCTGGCTGGTGTGTTTACGGGCATATTCAATTTCTCCCTATCCTAGTCTGCTGTGCCCACATGCTTCAAGGTGGCCACCATTGTTCCAATTCCCAAGTGTTGAGGATCAGCGGGGTGGAGATGATGTTACCTACCCTCACCACCTGGGGGCGGCTGGTCAAGAAGTCCAGGATCCAGTAGCACAGGGCGGGGTCGAGACCCAGGGTCTCGAGCTTAATGACGTGTTTGGAGGGTACTATGGTGTTAAATGCTGAGCTGTAGTCAATGAACAGCATTCTTACATATGTATTCCTCTTGTCCAGATGGGTTAGGGCAGTGTGCAGTGTGATTGCGATTGCGTCGTCTGTGGACCTATTGGGGCGGTAAGAAAATTGGAGTGGGTCTAGGGTGTCAGGTAGGGTGGAGGTGATATGGTCCTTGACTAGTCTCTCAAAGCACTTCATGAGGACGGAAGTGAGTGCTACGGGGCGGTAGTCATTTAGCTCAGTTAGCTTAGCTTTCTTGGGAACAGGAACAATGGTGGCCCTCTTGAAGCATGTGGGAACAGCAGACTGGGATAAGGACTGATTGAATATGTCCGTAAACACACCAGCCAGCTGGTCTGTGCATGCTCTGAGGACGCGGCTGGGGATACCGTCTGAGCATCCAGTGAAGGAGAGGAGTTGCAGTGAAGGAGAGCCCGCAGGTTTTGGTAGCGGGCCGTGTCAGTGGCACTGTATTGTCCTCAAAGCGAGCAAAGAAGTTGTTTAGTTTGTCTGGGAGCAAGACATTGTGATCCACAACGGGGCTGGCGAGCATCAGCCTTGTAGTGGTTATGCTATGTGGAAACATTTGTTATAACATTTTACTTCATCATCGTCACCAACGCCTTGGAGTAGCTTTCAAATTCAGACAAGTGAGTGGGCTCACTCACAATTTTGCCTAAGAACACAGCCAATAAAGAATGGTACCAACACATCCACCGAGAGCAACTTCTCCCAACCATCCAGGAACAGTTTGGTGACGAACAATGCCTTTTCCAGCATGATGGGGCACCTTGCCATAAGGCAAAAGTGGCTCGGGGAACAAAACATCTATATTTTGGGTCCATGGCCAGGAAACTCCCCAGACCTTAATCCCAATGAGAACTTGTGGTCAATCCTCAAGAGGCGGGTGGACAAACAAAAACCCACAAATTCTGACAAACTCCAAGCATTAATTATGCAAGAATGGGCTGCCATCAGTCAGGATGTGACCCAGAAGTTAATTAACAGTATGCCAGGGAGGATTGCAGAGGTCTTGAAAAAGAAGGGTCAACACTGCAAATATTGACTCTTTGCATCAACTTCATATAATTGTCAATAAAAGCCTTTGACACTTATGAAATGCTTGTAATTATACTTCAGTATTCCATAGTAACATCTGACAAAAATATCTAAAGACACTGAAGCAGCAAACTTTGTGGGAATTAATATTTGTGTCATTCTCAAAACTTTTGACCACAACTGTACTGCTCCGATTACGGGCCCAAATTCCCGTAATTTGCATGAAGAAAATACGGAGAGAAAGAGGACAGAGGTCGGGCTGCCTTCTGAGAACTTGTAGGCGAGTGAGTAAACCTCCACTACCATCCGTTCTACTGGCCAACGTGCAATCATTGGAAAACAAAATGGATGATATACGATCAAGACTATCCTACCAACAAGACATTAAAAACTGGATTGTATTTTTTTGTCTAGGCTAAGCGACGACATGGATAATATAGAGCTGGCAGGATTTTCCATGCATCGGCAGGACAGAGAAGCTATGTCTGGTAAGACAAGGGGCGGGGGTGTGTGTCTATTTGTCAATAAAAGCTGGTGCATAATGTTTGATATTAAAGAAGCCTCGAGGTATTGCTCGCCTGAGGTTGTGTACGTTATGATCAGCTGTAGACACACTATCACCAAGACAGTTCTTATCTATATTATTCGTAGCCAAATATTTTCCACCACAAACCGATGCTGGCACTAAGAACGCAATCCACACATTGTATAAGGCCATAAGCAAACAAGAAAATGCTCATCCAGAAGCAGCGCTCCTAGTTGCTGGGGATTGCTGGTAAATGCAGGTAAACTTAAATCCGTTTTACCTCATTTCTACCAGTATGTCACATGTGCAACCAGAGGGGGAAAAAAACTCTAGACCACTTACTCCACACACAGAAACGCATACAAAGCTCTCCCTCACCCTCCATTTGTCAAATCTGACCATAATTGTATTCTCTTGATTTCTGCATACATGCAAAAACTAAAGCAGGAAGTACCAGTGACTCGCTCAATACGGAAGTGGTCCGATGACGTGGATGCAACGCAACAGGACTGTTTTTCTACCACAGACTGGAATATGTCCCGGGATTCATCCAATGGCATTTAGGAGTACACCACCTCAGTCATCAGCTTCATCAATAAATTTATAGACAAAGTTGTCCCCACAGTGACCGTACATACAGTGCCTTGCGAAATTATTCGGCCCCCTTGAACTTTGCGACCTTTTGCCACATTTCAGGCTTCAAACGTAAAGATATAAAACTGTATTTTTTTGTGAAGAATCAACAACAAGTGGGACACAATCATGAAGTGGAACGACATTTATTGGATATTTCAAACTTTTTTAACAAATCAAAAACTGAAAAATTGGGCGTGCAAAATTATTCAGCCCCCTTAAGTTAATACTTCGTAGCGCCACCTTTTGCTGCGATTACAGCTGTAAGTCGCTTGGGGCATGTCTCTATCAGTTTTGCACATCGAGAGACTGACATTTTTTCCCATTCCTCCTTGCAAAACAGCTCGAGCTCAGTGAGGTTGGATGGAGAGCATTTGTGAACAGCAGTTTTCAGTTCTTTCCACAGATTCTCGATTGGATTCAGGTCTGGACTTTGACTTGGCCATTCTAACACCTGGATATGTTTATTTTTTAACCATTCCATTGTAGATTTTGCTTTATGTTTTGGATCATTGTCTTGTTGGAAGACAAATCTCCGTCCCAGTCTCAGGTCTATTGCAGACTCCATCAGGTTTTCTTCCAGAATGGTCCTGTATTTGGCTCCATCCATCTTCCCATCAATTTTAACCATCTTCCCTGTCCCTGCTGAAGAAAAGCAGTCCGAAACCATGATGCTGCCACCACCATGTTTGACAGTGGGGATGGTGTGTTCAGGGTGATGAGCTGTGTTGCTTTTACGCCAAACATAACGTTTTGCATTGTTGCCAAAAAGTTCAATTTTGGTTTCATCTGACCAGAGCACCTTCTTCCACATGTTTGGTGTGTCTCCCAGGTGGCTTGTGGCAAACTTTAAACGACACTTTTTATGGATATCTTTAAGAAATGGCTTTCTTCTTGCCACTCTTCCATAAAGGCCAGATTTGTGCAATAAACGACTGATTGTTGTCCTATGGACAGAGTCTCCCACCTCAGCTGTAGATCTCTGCAGTTCATCCAGAGTGATCATGGGCCTCTTGGCTGCATCTCTGATCAGTCTTCTCCTTGTATGAGCTGAAAGTTTAGAGGGACGGCCAGGTCTTGGTAGATTTGCAGTGGTCTGATACTCCTTCCATTTCAATATTATCGCTTGCACAGTGCTCCTTGGGATGTTTAAAGCTTGGGAAATCTTTTTGTATCCAAATCCGGCTTTAAACTTCTTCACAACAGTATCTCGGACCTGCCTGGTGTGTTCCTTGTTCTTCATGATGCTCTCTGCGCTTTTAACGGACCTCTGAGACTATCACAGTGCAGGTGCATTTATACGGAGACTTGATTACACACAGGTATATTCTATTTATCATCATTAGTCATTTAGGTCAACATTGGATCATTCAGAGATCCTCACTGAACTTCTGGAGAGAGTTTGCTGCACTGAAATTAAAGGGGCTGAATAATTTTGCACGCCCAATTTTTCAGTTTTTGATTTGTTAAAAAGGTTTGAAATATCCAATAAATGTCGTTCCACTTCATGATTGTGTCCCACTTGTTGTTGATTCTTCACAAAAAAATACAGTTTTATATCTTTATGTTTGAAGCCTGAAATGTGGCAAAAGGTCACAAAGTTCAAGGGGGCCGAATACTTTCGCAAGGCACTGTACATATCCCAACCAGAAGCCATGGATTACAGACAACATCCGCATCGAGCTAAAGGCTAGGTCTGCTACTTTCAAGGAGCGGGACACTAATCCGGACGCTTATAATAAATCTCGCTATGCCCTCAGATGAACCATCGAACAGGCAAATCATCAGTGCAGGATTAAGATTGAATCCTACTACACCGGCTCTGACGCTCATCGGATGTGGCAGGGCTTGAAAACTATTACAGACTACAAACGGAAACCCAGCCGCGAGCTGTCCAGTGACGCAAGCCTACCAGTATGAGCTAAATGCTTTTAAGCTCGCTTCGAGGCAAGCAACACTGAAGCATGCATGAGAGAACCAGATGTGATAACACTCTCAGTAGCCGATGTGAGCAAGACTTCTAAAAAGGTCAACATTCACAAAGCCGCAGGGCCAGACGGATTACCAAGACGTGTACTCAAAGCATGCGCGGACCAACTGGCAAGTGTTTTCACTGACATTTTCAACCTCTCCTTGACCGAGTTTGTAATACCTACATGTTTCAAGCAGACCACCATAGTCCCTGTGCCCAAGGAAGCAAAGGTAACCTGCCTAAATAACAACCGACCCGTAGCACTCACGTCGGTAGACATGAAGTGCTTTGAAAGGCTGGTCATGGCTCACATCAACAGCATCCTCCCAGATACCCTAGACTCACTCCAATTTGCATACTGCCCCAACAGACTCACAGATGATGCACTCTCTATTACACTGCCCTCACCAACCTGGACAAAAGGAACACATATGTGAGCATGCTGTTCATTGACAACAGCTCAGCGTTCAACACCATAGTACCCACAAAGCCCATCACTAAACTATGGACCCTGGGACTAAACATCTCCCTCTGCAACTGGATCCTGGACTTCCTGACATGTAGGCAACAACACATCCGTTCCACTGACCCTCAACACGGGGGCCCCTCAGGGATGCGTGCTTAGTTCCCTTTTGTACTCCCTGTTCACCCACGACTGTGTGGCCGTGCACATCTCCAACACCATCATTAAGTTTTCCGACAACACAACAGTGGTAGGCCTGATCACTGACAATGATGAGTCAGCCTATAGCGAGGAGGTCAGAGACCTGGCAGTGTGGTGCCAGGACAACAAGCTCTCCCTCAAAATCAAAGGAACTGATTGTGGACTACAGAAAAAGGTTCTACAGATGTACCATTGAGAGCATCTTGACTGGCTGCATCACAGCTGCACCATTGAAAGCATCTTGACTGGCTGTATCACTGCTTGGTATGGCAACTGTTTGGCATCCAACCGTAAGGTGCTACAGAGGGTAGTGCATACAGCCCAGTACATCACTGGGGCCGAGCTCCCTGCCATCCATGACATCTATACCAGGCAGCGCCCGAAGAATGCCCTAAAAATTGTCAAAGACTCCAGCCACCCAAGTCATAGACTGTGCTCTTTGCTACTGCATGGCAAGTGGTACTGGAGCACCAAGTCTGGTACCAAAAGGGTCTTAAACAGCTTCTATCCCCAAGCCATAAGAATGCTGAACAGTTAATCAAAATGGCTACCCAGATTATTTACATTGCTTTTTTTGTTGTTGCACTGGCTCTATATATGTTCACCCACACACATACTACACTGACAGACACTCCAACACACACACATACACACACAAACACTCACACAAATGCATATTGACACCACACACACACACACACACACACACACACACACACACTCTTCACATATGCTGCTGCCACTCTGTTTATTATCTATCCTGATTGCTTAGTCACCTTTATCCCAACCTACATGTATGTACACATTACCTCAACTACCTCAAAACCCTGCACATTGACTCAGTACTGGTACTCCATGTATATAGCCTTGTTATTGTTATTTTATTGTGTTTCTATTACGTTATTTTATTTAGCAAATTTGTCTTACTTTTTAACTCTGCATTGTTGGGAAAGGGCTCGTGAGAAAATAACATCTGTTGTATTCGGCGCATGTGATAAATACAATTTGATTTAATAGCGCTACCGCCAGTGCTAAGATTTACCATTGTGATAGGTTTGTTAATAAAATTGAGCAATATTTCTTTCTGGATGTTTTACATGAGGGTCGATGTCTCACAATACCTGGTTGACTTTCATTCATTGTGATCTTATCCTCATTTCTCTTCCCTCTTACTATTATCATCATCAGCAGCGCACCATTCTAATTATCAGGCTTAGGTGGATGTATCTAGAGATTGTGAATTCCATTTGGTAAGCCAACACAAGCAGGATAAATAACAGCATGAAAGGAATCTGCAGGCTGTGAGCGCAGACCAAAAGCCTCATTACTGGTAGGCCTAGACATGTTGGAGAGGAGAGGACATGCCAAGCTATACTCCTGTTGTGACAGGCCTCTTTAGCTATCAATAAACAGCCAGATCAATGGAAAAGACTAAGACGGGCTAATGGAATCATTTTGCTCATTGTGCTGCGAAGATATGAAATGTCATTCCACAAATACACCACGCTGTAGAATACACAGAGTATGTTCCCTCTATTATCATTCAATTTCTGTGGCTAATTCCTTTTTACAAAACATACATATATCAAAATATATATTAGATGTGAGCCTACACTATTGATGTTTTTGTTGTGATCTAAAGATGCAGCTATATTCCCTCAACAAACGAACAATGTCATACAGCTGGGATCTTTTAATGTAGACTGTACTATACTGACTCTGTTTTACAGATCTTTCATTGAGAGTATTTTAACTTTTTGTACTGTTTGTTGGTTTGGCAATGCCACTGTCAGCCAGAGAAATATGCTGAGAATGATTATCACCACAGCAAGCAAGGTACTTGGAGTCAAACAGACAGGCCTGGATGAGATCTTTAAGGTCAGGGCCCTCCGCAAGGCTCACAAAATAATTTTAGACCCAAGCCACCCCCTGTACCCGGACTTTGAACTACTCCCCTCTGGGTGCAGGTATAGGGCATCCCTCAGCAGGAAAAACAGAACTAGACAATCATTTGTGCCAGGTGTGATGTCCATCCTAAATAGCTTGGGCTAATGTTCCTATCGAGTCAGTAAGGCTAGCAGGCTTTTAAAAAAAAAATGTTTTATTGGTATGTAACTGTTATGAAAGTTGTATTGTCAAATTGGTTTTGAATTTAAACGCCACTTTAAACGTGTACATGACACTGCAACAAAATTTCCCCATGGGGACAATAAAGTAAGTACATGGATAATGGCGCCGGAGGAGATGGCTGCCGTTTTACGGGCAGCTAACCAATTGTGCTATTGTGTGTGTTTTTTCGTGTTATTTGTAACTTATTTTGTACATAATGGTTTTGCCACCGTCTCCTATGACCGAAAAGAGCTTCTGGATATCAGTACAGTGATTACAGGTGCTGGACAAAGATTTTTTCTTTAACAAGTCGGACGCAAAGGATTTACTTCAGACACCCAACAAGGCCAAAATCCCCTTCATCCGCATGAAGAAGAGATGGCAATATCGTGGATGTAAGTCGGGTTGCCTTGTAAGGATTCGACAGCGAGTGAGTAATCCGCCTCTACCATGAGTCCTATTAGCCAATGTGCAATCATTGGGTAATAAAGTGGACTATCCTACCAAGACTATCCTACTAGCGGGCCTTTAAAAACTGTAATATCTTATGGTTCACCGAGTTGTGGCTGAACGACGACATGGATAACATATAGCTGGCTGGGTTTTTGTTGCATCGGCAAGATAGAACAGCTGCCTCCGGTAGGGGGTGGCGGTCTGTGTTTATTTGTAAATAACAGCTGTGCATGAAATCTAATATTAAGGAATTCTCAAGGTTTTGCTCGTCTGAGGTAGAGTATCTCATGATAAGCTGTAGACCACAGTATTTACCAAGAGAGTTATCATCTGTATTTTTTATAGCTGTCTATTTACCACCACAAACCGATGCTGGCGTTAAGACCGCACTCAACGAGCTGTATAAGGCCATAAGTAAACAAGAAAATGCTCATCCAGAGGCAGCACTCCTAGTGGCCAGGGACTTTAATGCAGGGACACTTAAATCCATTTTACCTCCTTTCTACCAGCATGTTACATGTGCAACCAAAGGAAAAAAATACTATAGACCACCTTTACTACACACACATGCAAAGCTCGCCCTCCATTTGGCAAATTTTACCATAACTCTATCCTCCTGATTCCTGCAGATGCTAAGCTACAGGACTGTTTTGTTAGCATAGACTGGAATATCATCCTGGATGGTGTATACAGCCCAACACATAACTGGGGCCAAGATTCCTGGCATCCAGGACCTCTATACCAGGCGGTGTCAGAGAAAGGCCCTAAAAATTCCCAAAGACTCCAGCCACCCTAGTCATAGATTGTTCTCTCTGCTACTGCACGGCAAGCGGTACCGGAGCAGCAAAGTCTAGGTCCAAAAGGTTTCAAATCAAATCAAATCAAATCCAATTTTATTTGTCACATACACATGGTTAGCAGATGTTAATGCGAGTGTAGCGAAATGCTTGTGCTTCTAGTTCCGACAATGCAGTAATAACAAGTAATCTAACTAACAATTCCAAAACTACTGTCTTGTACACAGTGTAAGGGGATAAAGAATATGTACATAAGGATATATGAATGAGTGATGGTACAGAGCAGCATAGGCAAGATACAGTAGATGGTATCGAGTACAGTATGTACAAATGAGATGAGTATGTAAACAAAGTGGCATAGTTTAAAGTGGCTAGTGATACATGTATTACATAAGGATACAGTCGATGATATAGAGTACAGTATATACGTATGCATATGAGATGAATAATGTAGGGTAAGTAACATTATATAAGGTAGCATTGTTTAAAGTGGCTAGTGATATATTTACATCATTTCCCATCAATTCCCATTATTAAAGTGGCTGGAGTTGAGTCAGTGTCAGTGTGTTGGCAGCAGCCACTCAGTGTTAGTGGTGGCTGTTTAACAGTCTGATGGCCTTGAGATAGAAGCTGTTTTTCAGTCTCTCGGTCCCTGCTTTGATGCACCTGTACTGACCTCGCCTTCTGGATGATAGCGGGGTGAACAGGCAGTGGCTCGGGTGGTTGATGTCCTTGATGATCTTTATGGCCTTCCTGTGACATCGGGTGGTGTAGGTGTCCTGGAGGGCAGATAGTTTGCCCCCGGTGATGCGTTGTGCAGACCTCACTACCCTCTGGAGAGCCTTACGGTTGAGGGCGGTGCAGTTGCCATACCAGGCGGTGATACAGCCCGCCAGGATGCTCCCGATTGTGCATCTGTAGAAGTTTGTGAGTGCTTTTGGTGACAAGCCGAATTTCTTCAGCCTCTGGAGGTTGAAGAGGCGCTGCTGTGCCTTCTTCACGATGCTGTCTGTGTGAGTGGACCAATTCAGTTTGTCTGTGATGTGTATGCCGAGGAACTTAAAACTTGCTACCCTCTCCACTACTGTTCCATCGATGTGGATAGGGGGGTGTTCCCTCTGCTGTTTCCTGAAGTCCACAATCATCTCCTTAGTTTTGTTGATGTTGAGTGTGAGGTTATTTTCCTGACACCACACTCCGAGGGCCCTCACCTCCTCCCTGTAGGCCGTCTCGTCGTTGTTGGTAATCAAGCCTACCACTGTTGTGTCGTCCGCAAACTTGATGATTGAGTTGGAGGCGTGCGTGGCCACGCAGTCGTGGGTGAACAGGGAGTACAGGAGAGGGCTCAGAATGCACCCTTGTGGGGCCCCAGTGTTGAGGATCAGCGGGGAGGAGATGTTGTTGCCTACCCTCACCACCTGGGGGCGGCCCGTCAGGAAGTCCAGTACCCAGTTGCACAGGGCGGGGTCGAGACCCAGGGTCTCGAGCTTGATGACGAGCTTGGAGGGTACTATGGTGTTGAATGCCGAGCTGTAGTCGATGAACAGCATTCTCACAAAGGTATTCCTCTTGTCCAGATGGGTTAGGGCAGTGTGGTTGAGATTGCATCGTCTGTGGACCTATTTGGGCGGTAAGCAAATTGGAGTGGGTCTAGGGTGTCAGGTAGGGTGGAGGTGATATGGTCCTTGACTAGTCTCTCAAAGCACTTCATGATGACGGAAGTGAGTGCTACGGGGCGGTAGTCGTTTAGCTCAGTTACCTTAGCTTTCTTGGGAACAGGAACAATGGTGGCCCTCTTGAAGCATGTGGGAACAGCAGACTGGTATAGGGATTGATTGAATATGTCCGTAAACACACCGGCCAGCTGGTCTGCGCATGCTCTGAGGGCGCGGCTGGGGATGCCATCTGGGCCTGCAGCCTTGCGAGGGTTAACACGTTTAAATGTCTTTCTCACCTCGGCTGCAGTGAAGGAGAGACCGCATGTTTTCGTTGCAGGCCGTGTCAGTGGCACTGTATTGTCCTCAAAGCGGGCAAAAAAGTTATTTAGTCAGCCTGGAAACAAGACATCCTGGTCCGTGACTGGGCTGGATTTCTTCCTGTAGTCCGTGATTGACTGTAGACCCTGCCACATGCCTCTTGTGTCTGAGCCGTTGAATTGAGATTCTACTTTGTCTCTGTACTGGCGCTTAGCTTGTTTGATAGCCTTGCGGAGGGAATAGCTGCACTGTTTGTACTCGGTCATGTTACCAGACACCTTGCCCTGATTAAAAGCAGTGGTTCGCGCTTTCAGTTTCACACGAATGCTGCCATCAATCCATGGTTTCTGGTTAGGGAATGTTTTAATCGTTGCTATGGGAACGACATCTTCAGCGCACGTTCTAATGAACTCGCACACCGAATCAGCGTATTCGTCAATGTTGTTGTCTGATGCAATACGAAACATCTCCCAGTCCACGTGATGGAAGCAGTCTTGGAGTGTGGAGTCAGCTTGGTCGGACCAGCGTTGGACAGACCTCAGCGTGGGAGCCTCTTGTTTTAGTTTCTGTCTGTAGGCAGGGATCAACAAAATGGAGTCGTGGTCAGCTTTTCCGAAAGGGGGGCGGGGCAGGGCCTTATATGCGTCGCGGAAGTTAGAGTAACAATGATCCAAGGTCTTTCCACCCCTGGTTGCGCAATCGATATGCTGATAAAATTTAGGGAGTCTTAGCCTTGTTAAAATCCCCAGCTACAATGAATGCAGCCTCCGGATAAATCGTTTCCAGTTTGCAGAGAGTTAAATAAAGTTTGTTCAGAGCCATCGATGTGTCTGCTTGGGGGGGGATATATACGGCTGTGATTATAATCGAAGAGAATTCTCTTGGTAGATAATGCGGTCTACATTTGATTGTGAGGAATTCTAAATTAGGTGAACAGAAGGATTTGAGTTCCTGTATGTTTCTTTCATCACACCATGTCACGTTGGCCATGAGGCATACGCCCCCGCCCCTCTTCTTACCAGAAAGATGTTTGTTTCTGTCAGCGCGATGCGTGGAGAAACCCGTTGGCTGCACCGCTTCGGATAGAGTCTCTCCAGTGAGCCATGTTTCAGTGAAGCAAAGGACGTTACAGTCTCTGATGTCCCTCTGGAATGCTACCCTTGCTCGGATTTCATCAACCTTGTTGTCAAGAGACTGGACATTGGCAAGAAGAATGCTAGGGAGTGGTGCACGGTGTGCCCGTCTCCGGAGTCTGACCAGAAGACCGCCTCGTTTCCCCCTCTTTCGGAGTCGTTTTTTTGGGTCGCTGCATGGAATCCACTCCGTTGTCCTGTTTGTAAGGCAGAACACAGGATCCGCGTCGCGAAAAACATATTCTTGGTCGTACTGATGGTGAGTTGACGCTGATCTTATATTCAGTAGTTCTTCTCGACTGTATGTAATGAAACCTAAGATGACCTGGGGTACTAATGTAAGAAATAACACGTAAAAAAACAAAAAACTGCATAGTTTCCTAGGAACGCGAAGCGAGGCGGCCATCTCTGTCGGCGCCGGAAGTCAAACAGTTTCTTAACAGCTTCTACCCCCAAGCCATAAGACTCCTGAACAGCTAATCAAATCGCTACCCAGACTATTTGCATTGTCCACCCCCCCCCCCCCCCCCTCTGCTGCTACTCTCTGTTAATCAAATCAAAATCAAAGCAAATTTTATTTGTCACATACACATGGTTAGCAGATGTTAATGTGAGTGTAGCGAAATGCTTGTGCTTCTAGTTCCGACAGTGCAGTAATATCTTACAATTCCCGAACAAATACCTAATACACACAAATCTAAAGGGGTGAATGAGAATATGTACATGTAACTATATGGATGAGCAGAGGCTGAGCGGCATAGGCGAGGTGCAATGGATGGTATAAAATACAGTATACACACTGAAAGGAATTTTATAATATCTGTACATTATAGGAACACATGTAATTACAAAAGTACAATGATTAATGTTTTGCTTTAGCTTGAGATTAAGAATCAGTGGTAGAGACTTTGTAAGTGCATGAAGAGGTCAACTGTACCTGTTCCTGGAGAGGGTAGTTCCTGTTGATACTATGTTCCAGTCTTACTTCTGCCAGCACATGATAGCAATAGGAGGAAGAAGGATTGGGAAACTAACTGCAAATAACTATAAGCTGAACTCCGCCTAGCAGAGACATCTTTCTATTAGCAACTATTAATTATGAGCTTACATGGTATTAAAGTTAAGGGACATCACCCTGTATGGGGTGATCCTCAGTAGGTGACACTCAGCATCTTTGGTGCTGAGTGTGTTACTTGCAAATTACTGTAAGTGTATACTCCGGCTTGCAATCCGGCTTGCAATCATTATTAAACAAACTAACCTCTGATCAAATTCCCTGTGGTCTCTTGTTTAAATAACATAGGGCACAATTCCCTTACAACACGTGATATGAGTAATGTAAGATATGTGAACATTATGAAAGTGGAATTATTTAGAGTGCATTGTATAAAGTGACTAGTGATCCATTTATTAAATTGGCCAGTGATTGGGTCTCAATGTAGGCAGCAGCCTCTCTGAGTTAGTGATTGCTGTTTAGCAGTCTGATGGCCTTGAGATAGGAGCTGTTTTTCAGTCTCTCGGTCACTGCTTTGATGCACCTGTACTGACCTTGCCTTCTGGATGGTAACGGTGTGAAGAGACTCGGGTGGTTGATGTCCTTGATGATCTTTTTGGCCTTTGTGACATTGGGTGCTGTAGGTGTCCTGGAGGGCAGGTAGTTTGCCCCCGGTGATGCGTTGTGCAGACCGCACCACCCTCTGGAGAGTCTTGTGGTTGAGGGTGGTGCAGTTGCCGTACCAGGCTGTGATACAGCCCGACAGGATGTTCTCGATTGTGCATCTGTAAATGTTTGTTAGGGTTTCAGGTGACAAGCCACATTTCTTCAGCCTCCCGAGCCTCCTTCAGCCTCCTGATTTTCACCACACTGTCTGTGTGAGTGGACTATTTCAGTTTGTCAGTGATGTGTACCGCAGAGGAACTGAAAAGTTTCCACCTTCTCCACTACTGTCCCTTCGATGTGGATGGGGGGGTGCTCCCTCTGCGGTTTCCTGAAGTCCACGATCATCTCCTTTGTTTTGTTGACTTTGTGAGAGAGGTTGGTTTTCTGACACTACGAGTGCCCTCATTTCCTCCCTGTAGGCTGTCTTGTCTTTGTTGATAATCAAGCCCAGTACTGTTGTGTCGTCTGCAAACTTGATGATTGAGTTGGAGGCGTGCATGGCCATGCAGTCGTGGGTGAACAGGGAGTACAGGAGGGTGCTGAGCAAGCACCCTTGTGGGGACCCAGTGTTGAGGGTCAGCGAAGTGGAGATGTTGTTTCCTACCTTCACCATCTGGGGGTGGCCCATCAGAAAGTCCAGGACCCAATTGCACAGGGTGGGGTTGAGACCCAGGGCCTCCCGCTTAATGATGAGTTTGGAGGGTACTATAGTGTTGAATCCTGAGCTGTAGTCAATAAACAACATTCTTACATAGGTATTCCTTTTCTCCAGATGGGATAGGGCAGTGTGCAGAGTGATGGTGATTGCGTCGTCTGTGGACATGTTGGGGTGGTATGCAAACTGAAGTGGGTCAAGGGTGGCCGGTAAGGTGGAGGTGATATGATTCTTGACTAGTCTTTCGAAGCACTTCATGATGACAGAGGTGAGTGCTACGGGGCGGTAGTCATTTAGTTCAGTTACCTTTGCCTTCTTGGGTAAAGGAAAAATGGTAGCCATCTTGAAGCATGTGGGGACAACAGACTGGGACAGGGAGCAATTGAATATGTCCATAAACACACCAGCCAGCTGGTCTGCGCATTCTTTGAGGATGTGAGTAGGGATGCCATCTGGGCCAGCAGCCTTAAAAGGGTTAACACGTTTAAATGTTTTACTCACGTCAGCCATGGGGAAGGAGGGGGGGAGGGGGGCGCAGTCCTTGTTAGCGGGCCGCGACGGTGGCACTGTATTATCCTCAAAGCGGGCAAAGAAGGGGTTTAGTTTGTCTGGAAGCGTGACGTCGGTGTCCGTGATGTGGCTGGATTTATTTTTGTAGTCCGTGATTTCCTGTAGACCCTGCCACATACATCTCGTGTCTGAGCGGTTGAATTGCAACTCCACCTTGTCCCTGTAGTGGCATTTTGCTTGTTTGATTGCCTTGCAGGGGGAATAGCTACACTGTTTATATTCAGACATATTCCCCCGACCTCTTTCCATGGTTAAATGCGATGGTTTGCACTTTCAGTTTTGCGCGAATGCCGCCATCCATCCACGGTTTCTGGTTAGGGTAGGTTTTAATAGTGGGTACAACATCTCCAATGTACTTCTTTTCAAACGCACTCACCGAGTCAGCGTATAGGTCAATGTTGTTCTCTGAGGCTGACCGGAACATATGCCAGTATTCCGGCATGATCAAAACAATCATGAAGCGTGGGCTGGTATGCATGGTATGTTGTTATGATTAAACCATGAGTCGTTAATCATAAAGCTGTGTGTGTGTGTGTGTGTGTGTGTGTGTGTGTGTGTGGCCACGCACAGTTGCTTGCTTCGCTGAGTGGCAGCTGATCCAGACAGGTGAGATTAGAGTTAGATATACAGCCTCTACTCAGCTTCTCCACCCCTCTTGGTTACCAATGGAGTAATATTTGGCCAAACTCTCACCTCCCTGGCTCCAATTATATTAAATGATGATGTACGATGGTAGCGATAGCCAGGCAAGTCCCATTGCTGTGACACCTCTATCCTTCCTTTCTTTCCTTTTCTCTCTCTCTCTCTCCTTCTCTCTCTCTCTCCTCTCTCTCTCACCCTGTTTCTCCCCCTCTCTATCTTTCTCCCCTTATCTCTATTTCCCTC
The DNA here is from genome assembly GCF_013265735.2 of Oncorhynchus mykiss. Classification (NCBI taxonomy): domain Eukaryota; kingdom Metazoa; phylum Chordata; class Actinopteri; order Salmoniformes; family Salmonidae; genus Oncorhynchus; species Oncorhynchus mykiss. The sequence continues at coordinate 7,374,034 of NC_048584.1, read as the reverse complement.
TCTATCTTTCCCACCCCCCTCTCTCTGTCAGTCCTGTAAGAAATGGCAGGTTATGGATTGTGTCGTTGGTTCCTAGACTGTGTTGCTACTTAGTGCCCTCCCGTTATCTCCTATCTAAAACAGACGCTGGCTGGCAGGCCTGGAAACAAGGAGCTCATAGAGTGGAGACTGACACTGCTGGCAGGGGACAAACATGCACACACACACCACACACACAGTACTGTATTACACAGCCAGCTAAGGAGGTGTGGAGTATTATTATTGGGATTTAACGCTGTCCGGTGCTGGATCTCTAGTGTATTTACCAGTTAGTCGCTGAATGTCCTCCTGTCACTATGCTGGTGAATTATAATAGTAGCTGACAAGCAACAAAAAAAAAAGTAACTCCATAGAGAGTGAGTGAAACAACTGTAAAGCCTGTCCACCAGTAAAAATGTATCTGTCTCAGTGAAATTCGTTAGACTGATAGATACTGAGCTCTAGTTTCTCTCATTCACTCTCTCCCTTCTTCCTCTCTGTAGCTCTCTCTTTCCAGCATCACCCCTCTTCCCCCTCTCTCTGACTTTCTCCCTCATCATTCCTCTACCCCCTCTACGTTTTCTCCTCTCTACACCTCTCCCTCTCTCTTTCTCTCCCTCATTCCTCTCCCCATCTATCCTCTCTTCCCCTCTGTCATTCACTCTCTCTCTCTCACATAAAGACACACAAACACTTACATTACCCATCTTTCTATGCCCCACTACCCCCTATCCCTCCCCTTCCTGAGTGAATCATTCCATTAGAGACTCAGCGTGGTGTGGCGTTGTGGCGTCTGGGCTCGGCTGCCCACTCAGCAAGCTAGCTGCCTACATCCCAGCGACAACCAGTGATTGATGACAAATCATAGAACCCGCTAATGACACCAGGAAATGGGATTAAAAACAACCCACCATAACCTGGACCTGCGTGCTCGGGTATTAATGTGGCTGTACCAATCCCCCCTCTCAGTGATCTCTCCATTCCCTCTCTCGTTCTCCCTCCCACTCCATCTCTCTTTCTATGATGTTTCTTCCCTCATTTTCTCTCCCCATGCTCTCGTTCCATTCCACATTTTCCCTGCTCGCATCATATTTTTCTTTCTATGCTCACTTCATCCCTCTCTCTTTCTCACGACACTGTGCTCTATGCTCTCCTCTCCTTGTTATTTACTTTCTCTGACACTTAAAGCCTGTATTTCTCTCCCTCTGACAGTTGTATTAACTTCCACCTGAAAACATACCAATTCCTGGATAGATATTGTCTGATAAAACAAATGTAGGCCTACCTGATAAAAAAAAAACAATAGTTATTGCCTTATCAACCAACACACTATTCTCCAACCCGCAATGTAATCGGAGAGAAGGGAAAATAATCATACATTTTTACAATATAGTGTTTAAAAATGTAATAGAGAATTCAATTTTAACTGCTCTATATATTCTCTTCTTTCTCTCTAGGTTTTTACTGAGCCCAGAAAAGAGAATTTGAGAAAATTGTAAACTATTGAAAATAATTAGATGTAGGAGGAATCTGCAGTGAGGAAGAGGATCGGAGGAGGAGGTGTGGGAATAAAGAGGGGAACAGTGCTGATGTAAATCAAAGTAATCTCATTTTCAAAGGGGTGTCGGAGTGGTGCGGAGGGTGGAGGAGTGGAGGGGTAGAGGGGGTGCAGGACTGAAGGAGTGGAGAAGTGGAGGATTAGAGGGGGTGGAAGATTAGAGGGGGTGGAGGAAAAGAGGAGAGGAGGGGTAGGAGGGTGGAGGAGTGGAAGTGGAGAAGTGGAGGGTGGAGGAGTGGAGAAGTGGAGGTGGTGGAGAAATTGAAGGGGTAGAGAAATGAAGGGTGGAGGAGTAAAGGAGTGGAAGAGTGGAGAAGTGGAGGGTGGAGGAGCAGAGAGGAGGGGGAGAAGTGGAGGGTGGAGGAGCGGAGAGGAGGGGGAGAAGTGGAGGGTGGAGGAGTGGAGAGGTGGGGGTGTGGAGGAGTGAAAGAGTAGAAGAGTGGAGAAGAGGAGGGGATGGATGGGGAATAAGTGGTGGAGCGGAGGGTTGGGTGGTGGAACAGTGAAGGAGTGATGGGGTGAAAGAGTGGAGGGGTGGAGTAGTGGAGGGGGTGGAGAGTGGAGGAGGGGAGAAGTGGAGGGGGTGGAGAGTGGAGGAGGGGAGAAGGGGTGGAGAGAGGGGAGGGGGGAGTCAATGTCTTCAGATCAGAGAAGGAAATACTCCAGCTGCTGAGATGAAATATTAATGTAATTCTTCAGTGGCTCCGAGCTGCCAGCTGTCTCACTGTGGCTCAGTCAGTTGCCCACTGAAGAGCTACGGCATGGGTATGAGAGTAAAGGGGGGGAGGGGGGCACATAACAGGGTGGTACTCAGGAGCTATGGCCTGGGCGATAGAGGGTAGAGGTCCCTACTAGGGCTGACCCCATTTAGTCGACTTGTCGATTGTTTGGTCGATAGGCTGTTGGTCGACCGAGATTTCTTTAGTCGAACAGTCGCATTTATAATTTTTTTTCATGGTGCACAAGACACCTGTCTGATTCGCTCCAGTCTCAGTGGACTAATCCATTACGGAGGTCACGGGGATGACACAGTACATCACTCTAAGACATATGATACTGACATTTAATATGGTTATATTATGTACAAATAATGGTGCAACACTAATAAATATAATATTATTTTATAACAAATGTGCTTTCTCCCGAGTTGGATACGGTCGCTGTCTGCAGTTCTGAAACATAAATCTTCAGTGCGCTGTAGAATTTGCGCCTTTCCCTATTTTGCTATGTGCATAATGGCCTTGTTAAAACTTCTTTGGGAATTGTGGGTCCCCGGCGGGACGGTTGAGCTAACGTAGGCTAATGCGATTAGCATGAGGTTGTAAGTAACAAGAACATTTCCCAGGGCATAGACATATCTCATATTGGCAGAAAGCTCAAATTCTTGTTAATCCAACTGCACTGTCCAATTTACAGTAGCTATTACAGTGAAATAATACCATGCTACTGTTTGAGGAGGGTGCACAGTTTTGAACATCAAAAGTTATTAGGCATATTAGGCACATTTGAGCAGTCTTGATATAACATTTTGAACAGAAATGCAATTGTTTCATTGGATCAGACTAAAACTTTACACAAACAATGCAATCTAGTGGCAAATATCTAAATTGCAGCTGGGCTGGAATAATATATTATGACCATTCTCTTGCATTTCAAACATGGTACAAAAAAAATACAAAAAAATGGTTGGTTTTTTCTTTGTATTATCTTTTACCAGATCTAATGTGTTATATTCTCCTACATTCCTTTAACATTTCCACAAACGCCAAAGTGTTTCCTTTCAAATGGTACCAAGAAAATGCATATCCTTGCTTCATGGCCTGAGCTACAGGCAGTTCGATTTGGGTATGTCATTTTAGGCAAAAATTGAAAAAAAGGGGCCGATGATCCTTATTAAGAGAATAATGTGGCGGAAGCAACCCTTGCCTTAGCCTAATTGTCTAAGAAAATTTAGGAGCGAGGAAACCCAAATTTAATTAAGTCTATAATTAATAGCCTAATTGTTAAATGTGCCTTGCTTTAAAAATCATCTAGGCCTCCCGAGTCTAAGGCACTGCATCACAGCGCTTGAGGTGTCACTACAGACCCGGGTTCGATCCTGGGCTGTGTCGAAGCTGGCTGCGACCGGAAGACCCATGAGGCGGCGCACAATTGGACCAGCGTCGTCCTGGTTAGGGGAGGGTTTGGCCGGCCAGGATGCCATTGTCGCATCGCGTGACACTGGGTCTCCCGGTGGTCCGGGCGCATGCACGCTGACACGATCGCCAGTTGTACATTGTTTCCTCCGACACATTAGAGGGGCTGGCTTCTGGGTTAAGCAAGTAATGTGTCAAGAAGCAGTGCGGCTTGGCAAGGTTATGTTTTGGAGGACGCATGGCCCTCGACCTTCGCCTCTCTCGAGTCTGTACTGGAGTTGCAGCGATGGGAATTGGGGATAAAAAGGGGTAAAAAGTACAACAACAAAAAATAATAATCTATTTATAGTACCAGTCAAAAGTTTGGACACACCTACTAATTCAAGGGTTTTTCTTTATTTTTACTATTTTCTACATTGTAGAATAATAGTGAAGACATCAAAACTATGAAATAACACATATGGAATCATGTAGTAAGAAAAAAATAGATTAATATTTTAGATTATTCAAAGTAGCCATCCTTTGCCTTGATAACAGCTTTGCTCACGTTTGGCATTCTGAGGTAGTCACCTGGAATGCATTTTGATTAACAGGTGTGCCTTGTTAAAAGTTAATTTGAGGAATTTCTTTCCTTCCTAATGCATTTGAGCCAATCAGTTGTGTTGTGACATGATAGGGGTGGTATACAGAAGATAGCCCTATTTGGTAAAAGACCAAGTCCATATTATGGCAAGAACAGCTCAAATATGCTAAGAGAAACGACAGCCCATCATTACTTTAAAACATGAAGGTCAGTCAATACGAAAAATTTCAAACAATTTGAAAGTGCAGTTGCAAAAACCATCAAGCACTATGATGAAACTGGTTCTCATGAGGACCGCCACAGGAAAGGAAGACCCAGAGTTACCTCTGCTGCAGAGGATAAGTTCATTATTGTTAACTGCAGCTCAGATTGCAGGTGCTACCTAGAACCAAGAAGGGCTCTTCGGCCATCCCCATAAGAGAACCCTTTGAATAACTCTTCTCCAAGTAGAACCCTTTTGGTTCCAGGTAGAACCTTTTTGGGTTCTATAGAGGGATTTTACTGTACATGGAACCCAAAAGAGTTCTACCTTGAACCAAAAGGGTTATTCCATGGGAACAGCCGAAGAACCCTTTTGGATCCCTTTTTTCTAACATGCTGACTACACCGGCCACACGCATGTTGATCTTGTCCATCCATACCAGATGTGATCAGGACACGCAAATTGAAATATCAAAATGAACTCTGAACCAACTCCACTATTTATACAAAAGTATGTCAACACCCCTTCAAATTAGTGGATTTGACTATGTCAGCCACACTGTTGCTGACAAGTGTATAAAATCCAGCACACAGCCATGAAATCTCAATATACAAATATTGGCAGTAGAATGGCCTTACTGAAGAGCTCAGAAGCCAAATTTCTGCCTGGCTAATTTCTGCCCCGGTCAACTATAAGTGCTATTATTGTGAAGTGGAAATGTCTAGGAGCAACAACGGCTCAGCCGCAAAGTGGTAGGCCAAACAATCTCACAGAATGGGACCGCCAAGTGCTGAAGCACGTCTGTCCTCGGTTGCAACATTCACTACTGATGAATCTGGCAGTCCAACAAATCTGGTTTTGGCGGATGCCAGGAGAACACTACCTGCCCCAATGCATAGTGCCAACTGTAAAGTGTGGTGGGAAGGAATTTTCTGGTGCTGATTTTCATAATTCGGGCTAGGCCCTTTAGTTCCAGTGAAGGGAAATCTTTCCAGGCAATTCTGTGCTTCCAACTTGGTGGAAACAGTTTGGGGGAAGACCTTTCCTGTTTCAGCATGACAATGTCCCTGTGCACAATGCAAAGTCCATACAGAAATGGTTTGTCGAGATCGGTGTGGAAGAAATTGACTGGCCTGCACAGAGCCCTGACCTCAACCCCATCCAACACCTTTGGGATGGATTGGAATGCCGACTGCGAGCCAGGCCTAATTTCCTAACATCAGTGCCCAACCTCACTAATGCTCTTGTGGCTGAATGGAAGAAAGTCCCCGCAGTAATATTCCAACATCTAGTGGAAAGCCTTCCCAAATGAGTGGAGGCTGTTATAGAAACAAAGGAGGGACAGGACCAAGCCTGGCCTGCTGAGGAGTGACGGACTCCATCCTACCCGGAGGGGTGCTCTTACCTTATCTACGAACATAGACAGGGCTCTAACTCCCTAAAACACAGGATTCCTGCTTATTCTATAACAGTGCTTTCTTCGCCATCTTAAATACGCATGCCCCGTTCAAAAAATGGAGAACTAAGAACAGATATAGACCTTGGTTCACTCCAGACTTGACTGCCCTTGACCAGCACAAAAACATAATGTGGCATACTGCATTAGCATCGAATAGCCCCCGTGATATTCAACTTTTCAGGGAAGTTAGGAACCAATATACAAAGTCAGTTAGGAAAGCAAAGGCTAGCATTTTCAAACAGAAATTTGCATTCTGTAGCACAAATTTTTGTAACTCTGTAAAGTCCATGGAGAATAAGAGCACCTCCTCCTAGCTGCCCACTGCACTGAGGCTAGGAAACACTGTCACCACCAGTAAATCCATGATAATCGAGAATTTCAATAAGCAATTTTCTACGGCTGGCCATGCTTTCCAACTGGCTACCTCTACCCAGGCCAACAGCTCTGCACCCCCAGCCGTGTTTTTCCACCCGCCTCTTGAGGATTGACCACAAATTCTCAATGGGATTAAGGTCTGGGGAGTTTCCTGGCCATGGACCCAAAATATCGATGTTATGTTCCCTGAGCCAGTTAGTTATCACTTTTGCCTTATGGCAAGGTGTTCCATCATGCTGGAAAAGGCATTGTTCATCACCAAACTGTTCCTGGATGGTTGGGAGAAGTTGCAAAATTGTGAGTGAGCCCACTCCCTTGGCTGAGAAGCAACCCCACACATGAATGGTCTCAGGATGCTGTTGGCATGACACAGGACTGATGGTAGCGCTCACCTTGTCTTCTCCGGACAAGCTTTTTTCCGGATGCCCCAAACAATCGGAAAGGGGATTCATCAGAGAAAATTACTTTACCCCAGTCCTCAGCAGTCCAATCCCTGTACCTTTTGCAGAATATCAGTCTGTCCCCGATGTTTTTCCTGGAGAGAAGTGGCTTCGTTGCTGCCCTTTTGACACCAGGCCATCCTCCAAAAGTCTTCGCCTCACTGTGCGTGCAGATGCACTCACACCTGCCTGCTGCCATTCCTGAGCAATTTCTGTACTGGTTGTGCACCGATCCCGCAGCTGAATCAACTTTAGGAGACGCTCCTGTCGCTTGCTGGATTTCCTTTGGCTCCCTGAAGCCTTCTTCACAGCAATTGAACCGCTCTCCTTGAAGTTCTTGATGATCCGATAAATGGTTGATTTAGGTGCAATCTTACAGGCAGCAATATCCTTGCCTGTGAAGCCCTTTTTGTCCAAATCAAATCAAAGTTTATTTGTCACGTGCGCAGAATACAACGGGTGTAGACCTTACAGTGAAATGCTTACTTACAGGCTCTAACCAATAGTGCAAAAAAGGTACTTGGTGAACAATAGATAGGTAAAGAAATAAAACAACAGTAAAAAGACAGGCTATATACAGTAGTGAGGCTATAAAAGTAGTGAGGCTACATACAGACACCGGTTAGTCAGGCTGATTGAGGTAGTATGTACATGTAGATATGGTTAAAGTGACTATGCATATACTGTATGATGAACAGAGAGTAGCTGTAGCGTAAAAGAGGAGTTGGCGGGTGGTGGGTGACGGGACACAATGCAGATAGCCCGGTTAGCCTCTGTGCGGGAGCACTGATTGGTCGGCCCAATTGAGGTAGTATGTACATGAATATATAGTTAAAGTGACTATGCATATATGATAAACAGAGAGTAGCAGCAGCGTAAAAAGAGGGGTTGGGGGGTGGCACACAATGCAAATAGTCCGGGTAGCCATTTGATTACCTGTTCAGGAGTCTTATGGCTTGGGGGTAAAAACTGTTGAGAAGCCTTTTTGTCCTAGACTTGGCATTCCGGTACTGCTTGCCATGCGGTAGTAGAGAGAACAGTCTATGACTGGGGTGGCCGGGGTCTTTGACAATTTTTAGGGCCTTCCTCTGACACCGCCTGGTGTAGAGGTCATGGATGGCAGGCAGCTTAGCCCCAGTGATGTACGGGGCCCCAGTGATGTACTACCCTCTGTAGTGCCTTGCGGTCAGAGGCCGAGCAATTGCCGTACCAAGCAGCGATGCAACAAGTCTTGATGCTCCCTTTTGAGGATCTTAGGACCCATGCCAAATATTTTTAGTTTTCTGATGGGGAATATACTTTGTTGTGCCCTCTTCACGACTGTCTTGGTGTGTTTGGACCATTCTAGTTTGTTGTTGATGTGGACACCAAGGAACTTGAAGCTCTACAGCCCCGCCTTATCTCAGCTCACTGATGACGGCAAGTGTTTCCTTGCAGGTAACCATGGTTGACAGAAGAAGAACAATATTCCAAGCCGCCCTCTTATTGAAGCTTCCAGTCTGGTATTCAAACTCAATCAGCATGGCAGAGTAATCTCCAGCCTTGTCCTCGTCAACACTCACACCTGTGTTAACGAGAGAATCACTGTGATGTCAGCTGGTCCTTTTGTGGCAGGGCTGAAATGCAGTGGAAATGTTTTTTTGGGGGGGGATTCAGTTCATTTGCATGGTAAAGAGGGACTTTGCAATGAATTGCAATTCATCTGATCACTCTTCACAACATTCTGGAGCATAAGTAAATTGCCATCATACAAACTGAGGCAGCAGACTTAGTGAAAATTTATATTTGTGTCATTCTCAAAGCTTTTGGCCACAACTGTATATATCAATGATGTTGCTCTTGCTGCTGGTGATTCTCTGATCCTCCTCTACGCAGACGACACCATTCTGTATACATCTGGCCCTTCTTTGGACACACTCCTTACGTGGCCTCCAACTGCTCTTAAATGCTAGTAAAACTAAACGCATGCTTTTCAACCGATCGCTGCACGCACCCACCCGACTAGCATCACTGCTCTGGACGGTTCTGACTTAGAATATGTGGACAACTACAAATATCTAGGTGTCTGGTTAGACTGTAAACTCTCCTTCCAGACTCACATTAAAGCATCTCCGATCCAAATCGGCTTCCTATTTCGCAACAAAGCCTCCTTCACTCATGCTGCTAAACATACCCTCGTAAAACTGACTATCCTACCGATCCTTGACTTCGGCGATGTAATTTACAAAATAGCCTCCAACACTCTACTCAGCAAATTAGATGCAGTCTATCACAGTGCCATCCGTTTTGTCACCAAAGCCCCATATACTACCCACCACTGCGACCTGTGTGCTCTCGTTGGCTGGCCCTTGCTTCATTTTCGTCGCCAAACCCACTGGCTCCAAGACTGCTAGGTAAAGCCCCGCCTTATCTCAGCTCACTGGTCACCATAGAAACACCCACCCGTAGCACGCGCTCCAACAGGTATATTTCACTGGTCATCCCCAAAGCCAACTCCTCTTTGGCCGCCTTTCCTTCCAGTTCTCTGCTGCCAATGACTGGACCGAATTGCAAAAATTACTGAAGCTGGAGACTTATATCTCCCAAACTAATTTTAAGCATCAGCTGTCAGAGCAGCTTATCGATCACGGCACCTGTAGATAGCCCATCTGTAAATAGCCCACCCAACTACCTCATCCTCATATTGTTATGAGGATGAGGATCTCTACTTGCACTTGCACATCATCATCTGCACATCTATCTCTCCAGTGTTAATGCTAAACTGTAATTATTTCGCCACTATGGCCTATTTATTGCCTTACCTCCCTAATCTTACTACATTTGCACACACTGTATATAGATTTTTCTATTGTGTTTTGACTGTGCGTTTGTTTATTCCATGTGTAACTCTGTTGTTGTTTTGTCACACTGCATTGCTTTATCTTGTCCAGGTCGCAGTTGTAAATAAGAACTTCTTCTCAACTGGCCTACCTGGTTAAATAAAGGTGAAGTATTTTTTTTTTATCAAAATAAATAAAAATCTCAAAATAGAGCTACTTAATAATGTTAGTTCCCTCACTTCCAAGGCAGTTACAGTCAATGAACTAATCACTTATCATAATCTTGAAGTGATTGGCCGGACTGAAACATGGCTTAAGCCTGATGAATTTACTGTATTAAATGAGGCCTCTCCTCCTGGTTACACTAGTGACCATATCCCCCACGCAACCCGCAAAGGCGGGGGCGTTGCTAACATTTACGATAGCAGATTTCAAACTGCGTTTTCGTCTTTTGAGCTTCTAGTCATGAAATATATGCAGCGTACTCAATCACTTTTCATAGCTACTGTTTACAGGCCTCCTGGGCCGTATACAGCGTTCCTCACTAAGTTCCCTAAATTCCTATCGGATCTTGTAGTCATGGCAGATAATATTTTCGGAGTCATCATCAACTCAGTGGGTTTTGTCCAAAATGTCTCAGGACCTACTCACTGCCACAGTCATACTCTGGACCTAGTTTTGCCCATGGAATAAATGTTGTGGATCTTAATGTTTTTCCTCATAATCCTGAACTATCGGACCACCATTTTATTACGTTTGCAATCACAACAAATCATCTGCTCAGACCCCAACCAAGGATCATCAAAAGCCGTGCTATAAATTCTCAGACAACCCAAAGATTCCTAGATGCCCTTCCAAACTCCCTCCACTTACTCAAGGACATCAAAGTACAAAAATCAGTTTACCACTTAACTGAGGAACTCAATTTAACTTTGCGTAACACCCTAGATGCAGTCGCACCCCTAAAAACAAAAAACATTTGTCATAAGAAACTCACTCCCTGGTATACAGAAAATACCCAAGCCCTGAAGCAAGCTTCCAGAAAATTGGAACGGAAATGGCGCTACACCAAACTGGAAGTCTTCCGACTAGCTTGGAAAGACAGTACCGTGCAGTATCGAAGAACCCTCACTGCTGCTCTATCACCCTATTTCTCCAAATTAATTGAGGGAAATAAGAACAATCCAACATGTATTTTTTATACTGTCGCAAAGCTAACTAAAAGCAGCATTCCCCAAGAGAGGGTCTCTTTCACTTCAGCAGTGATAAATTCATGAACTTCTTTGACGAAAAGATCATGATCATTAGAAAGGAAATTACGGATTCCTCTTTAAATCTGCGTATTTCTTCAAAGCTCAGTTGTTCTAAGTCTGCACACCACTGCCAGGACCTAGGATCAAGGGAGACGATCAAGTCTTTTAATACTATCTCTTGAAAACATTGATGAAAATAGTCATAGCCTCTAAACCTTCAAGCTGCATACTGGACCCTATTCCAACTAAACTACTGAAAGAGCTGCTTCCTGTGCTTGGCCCTCCTATGTTGAACATAATAAACGGCTCTCTATCCACCGGATGTGTACCAAACTCACTAAAAGTGGCAGTAATAAAGCCTCTCTTGAAAAAGCCAAACCTTGATCCAGAAAATATAAAAACTATCGGCCTATATCGAATCTCCCATTCCTCTCAAAAACTTTTGAAAAAGCTGTTGCGCAGCAACTCACTGCCTTCCTGAAGACAAACAATGCATACGAAACTCTTCAGTCTGGTTTTAGACCCCATCATAGCACTGAGACTGCAATTGTGAAGGTGGTAAATGACCTTTTAATAGCGTCAGACCGAGGCTCTGCATCTGTCCTCGTGCTCCTAAACCTTAGTGCTGCTTTTGATATCATCGAACACCACATTCTTTTGGACAGATTGGAAACCCAAATTGGTCTACACGGACAAGTTCTGGCCTGGTTTAGATCTTATCTGTCGGAAAGATAACAGTTTGTCTCTGTAGATACAGTTGAAGTTGGAAATTTACAGACACCTTAGCCAAATAAGCCAAATAGTTTATTCCCTGTTTTAGGTCAGTTAGGATCACCACTTTATTTTAAGAATGTGAAATGTCAGAATAATAGTAGAGAGAATTATTTATTTCAGCTTTTATTTTTTTCATAACATTCCCAGTAAGTTAGAAGTTTACATACACTCAATTAGTACTTGGTAGCATTGCCTATAAATTGTTTAACTTGGGTCAAACTTTTCGGGTAGCCTTCCACAAGCTTCCCACAATAAGTTGATGAATTTTGGCCCATTCCTCCTGACAGAGCTGGTGTAACGGAGTCAGGTTTGTTGGCATTCTTGCTCGCACACACTTTTTCAGTTCTGCCCACAAATTTTCTATAGGAATGAGGTCAGGGTTTTGTGATGGCCACTCCAATATCTTGACTTTGTTGTCCTTAAGCCATTATGACACAACTTTGGAAGTATGCTTGTGGTCATTATCCATTTGGAAGACCCATTTGCGACCAAGCTTTAATTTCCTGACTGATGTCTTGAGATGTTGCTTCAATATATCCACCTAATTTTCCTACCTCATGATGCCATCTATTTTGTGAAGTGCACCAGCCGTCCTGCAGCAAAGCACCCCCACAACATGATGCCCCCATGCTTCACGGTTGAGATGGAGTTCGTTGGCTTGCAAGCCTCCCCCTTTTTCCTCCAAACATAATGGTGGTCATTATGGCCAAACAGTTGTATTTTTGTTTCATTAGACCAAAGGACATTTCTCCAAAAAATACATACAATCGTTGTCCCCATGTGCAGTTGCAAACCGTAGTCTGGCTTTTTTAAGGCGGTTTGGGGGCAGTGGCTTCTTCCTTGCGGAGCAGCCTTTCAGGTTATGTCAATATAGGACTCGTTTTACTGTGGATGTAGATACTTTTGTACCTGTTTCCTCCAGCATCTTCACAAGGTACTTTGCTGTTTGATTGATTTGCACTTTTCGCACCAAAGTACTTTAATCTCTAGGAGACAGAACGCATCTCCTTCCTGAGCGGTATGATGGCTGCCTGGTCCCATGGTGTTTATAATTGCGTACTATTGTTTGTACAGATGAACGTGGTACGTTCAGGCGTTTGGAAATTGCTCAAAAGGATGAACCAGACTTGTGGAGGTCTCCAATTTTCTTCTAAGGTCTTTTGATTTTCCCATGATGTCAAGAAAAGAGGCACTGAGTTTGAAGGTAGGCCTTGAAATACATCCACAGGTACACCTTCAATTGACTCAAATTATGTCAATCAGCCTATCAGAAGCTTCTAATGCCATGACATAATTTTCTGGAATATTCCAAGCTGTTTAAAGGCACAGTCAACTTTGTGTATGTAAACTTCTGACTCACTGGAATTGTGATACAGTGAATTATAAGTGAAATAATCTGTCTGTAAACAATTGTTGGAAAAATGGCTTGCGTCATGCACAAAGTCCTAAGCAAGTCCTAACCGACTTGCTAAAACCATAGTTTGTTAAAACAAGAAATTTGTGGAGTGGTTGAAAAACGAGTTTTAATGACTCCGACATAAGTGTATGTAACTTCCGACTTCAACTGTAGATAGTTTGTCCTCTGACAAATCAACTGTAAATTTCTGTGTTCCTCAAGGCTCCGTTTTAGGACCACTATTGTTTTCACTATATATTTTTCCTCCTGGTGATGTCATTCAGAAACATAATGTTAACTTTCACTGCTATGTGGTTGGCACACAGCTGTACATTTCGATGAAACATGGTGAATCCCCAAAATTGCCCTCCCTGGAAGCCTGTGTTTCAGACATAAGGAAGTGGATGGCGGCAAATGTTCTACTTTTAAACTCGGACAAAACAGAGATGCTTGTTCTAGGTTCCAAGAAACAAAGAGATCTTCTGTTGAATCTGACAATTAATCTTGACGGTTGTACAGTCATCTCAAATAAAACTGTGAAGGACCTTGGCGTTACTCTGGACCCTAATCTCTCTTTTGACGAACATATCAAGACTGTTTCAAGGACAGCTATTTTCCATCTACGCAACATTGCAAAAATCAGAAACTTTCTGTCCACAAATTATGCAGAATAATTAATCCATGCTTTTACCACTTCTAGATTAGACTATTGCAATACTCTACTTTCCGGCTACCCTGATAAAGCACTAAATATACTTCAATTAGTGCTAAACACAGCTGCTAGAATCTTGACTAGAACCAAAAAATGTGATCATATTACTCCAGTGCTAGCCTCTCTACACTGGCTTCCTGTTAAGGCTAGGGCTGATTTCAAGGTTTTACTGCTAACCTACAAAGCATTACATGGGCGTGCTCCTAACTATCTTTCTGATCAAGGTCTTGCCGTACATACCTACACGTACGCTACGGTCACAAGACGCAGGCCTGTTGTTCCTAGAATTTCTAAGCAACCAGCTGTAGGCAGGGCTTTCTCCTATAGAGCTCAATTTTTTATGGAATGGTCTGAATATCCACATGAGAGAATCAGACTCAGTCTCGACCTTTAAGTCTTTATTGAAGACTCATCTCTTCAGTACGTCCTATAATTGAGTGTAGTCTGGCCCAGGAGTGTGAAGGTGAACGGAAAGGCACTGGAGCGACAAATCACCCTTGATGTCTCTGCCTGGCCGGTTCCCCTCTTTCCACTGTGATTCTCTGCCTCTAACCCTATTACAGGGGCTGAGTCACTGGCTTACTGGTGCTCTTTCATGCCGTCCCTAGGAGGGGTGAGTCACTTGAGTGGGTTGAGTCACTGACGTGATCTTCCTGTTCGGGTTGGCACCCCCCCTCGGGTTCATGCCGTGGGGGAGATCTTCGTGGGCTATACTCAGCCTTGTCTCAGGATAGTAGGTCGGTGGTTGAAGATATCCCTCTAGTGGTGTGGGGGCTGCGCTTTGGCAAAGTGGGTGAAGTTATATCCTGCCTGTTTGGCCCTATCCGGAGGTATCAGTGACTCCCGACACCTCCGGTCTCAGCCTCCAGTATTTATGCTGCAATAGTTAATGTGTTGGAGTATTTCTCCTGTCTTATCCGGTGTTCTGTGTAAATTTAAGTATGCTCTCTCTAATTCTCTCTCCCTCTTGCTCTCGCTTTCTCTCTCTTTCTCTCAGAGGACATGAGCCCTAGGACCATGCCTCAAGACTACCTGGCCTGATGACTCCATGCTGTCCCCAGGTCACCTGGTCGTGCTGCTGCTCCTGATTCAATTGTTCTGCCTGCGGCTATGGAACCCTAACCTGTTCACAGGACATGCTACCTTGTCCCAGACCCGCCGGTGCGGTAGAGATACTCTGATCGGCTATGAAAAGCCAACTGACATTTTCTCCTGAGGTGCTGACCTGTTGCACCATCTACAATCACTGTGATTATTATTATCTGACCCTGCTGGTCATCTATGAACATTTGAACATCTTGGTCATGTTCTGTTATAATCTCCACCCGGCACTGCCAGAAGAGGACTGGCCACCCCTCATAGCCTGGTTCCTCTCTAGGTTTCTTCCTAGGTTCCGGCCTTTCTAGGGAGTTTTTCCTGCTTCTATACCTGCATAGCTTGCTGTTTGGGGTTTTAGGCTGGGTTTCTGTACAGCACTTGTGACATCAGCTGATGTAAGAAGGGCTTTATAAATACATTTGATTGATACCATAGACTTCCAGTCATTGCAATAAAGCTAGTTAGCATTGGCTTGCAAAACTACTTTGAACTTCCTTCATACTGAATGCAGAGACATAAAAATGGTATGCATGTGTTCATCTGATTCTGGGGAAGTAGATCATGTTAGCTAATCAAAATCCCAAAGAATCCCCTTAAGACATGTAGATGATGTTTCCTTTATTTTGGCAGTTACCTGTAGCGCTCCCTCTGAGCTTCTCTCCCAACACTGAACATACTGTTCTTCTCTGGGTCTGTGTATTTAAAACACATTAGCCAGGCTGGTTTGAGGAGGTTACATAATTTCTCATACCAGACCAACAGAAAACTTAGACATGGAATATTTCTAAGTTGATACGAAAACATTTTGGTCTCTGAGCTCCTGCATTTGGTATTTTTTTCAAGAATTCAACACTAAGCATTTCTCTCTAAGCTTAAACACACACACACAATATTTTGCAGCCCAAGCAAAAATCAAACATCGCATTTGTCTCAACCCATTCATGCAGATCAAGATAGAAATAAAGTCATGGTCCTTTCGCGACCCCCACCCGTATAACCCACACCCCTTAAGATGGCTCTATAATAGAAAAAACAACATTGAGCTTTACCAGGAATGGGATACCTTATCTCTTTGAGATTCATGCCTCCCAAAACATTACAAAACCTGGAAAGATAAAAAAAGGAAGAGAAACGCAATAGCAAGCAACAAAAAATGCAAATATATAACTTCACTGTCTAATACTCTAGATAAATTATTTCATTTTCTCAAAGGAATGCATCTATACTACAGGGATACACCACATTTACAGTACTCTTTCTCTCTCTCATTTATTGTGTTGTTGTTAGGTTCAGTTCCTTCTAATGGCTGGCTGTGGGTTGTTATTTTATGCTCTGCCTAATAGGCTAAAAGTGGGAGGTGAACATGTGTCTGGCTCCATTCGCCTAACACACACACACACACACACACGAGAGAGAGAGAGACACACATGCACGCTCTCTCTCTCTCACAAACACACACACCTAGCTTGGTGGTTTGTATACAGGCTGATGCAAGTAAATTGCTGGTGTGTCACAGAGCAGGGGAGCAGGGTTTAATAATGTAATGGTTGGCAGGCCAAGCCCTCGGCACAGGACTAGATGAAAGGGCTGCCAGGCATACCACAGCCACATTTACTACCACAGAGAGAGAGAGAGATACAGAGAAATATAGACTTTTTGTCTTACCCATAAACACCACGCCCACCCTAAACCCCTCCCCCCCCCCCCCCCCCCCCCCGACCACCCATCCCCATAAAAAAGCATTGCATACCACCAAAACATTTGACACAATCGCATTACATAGTACAATGCAATACATATAGTGCCATACACATTTCACAACCACATTACCAAAAAATATTCAACCTGCCCTCACCAGCGGTACACACAGAAAGTGTAGATCAATAGATTTGATCTGCTGTCACTAAATCATGATGATCAACATTTAGTAGTACAACTATCCAAATGTGCAGAATTATGTGCAATTTAAAAAGCATAACAAATAGACAGTCCCCATTGCCTAAATCTTTACATATATTTCACATGGTCTGACACTGAAGAGGTGATGTAGAATACAAGAAACAGTGAGCACAATTGCATACATTTCTCTTCTGATGAAAACAATCTCTTATATTCTGTGCACAGAACACTTAACAGTGAATGTTGTTTTCACTGATGACATTTGTATTTACATTTTTGCAAAGGGTGGTCTAAGATATGGAAGTCGGGTACTAAGGCAATACAATTCTGTAAATGTATTTGAGCATTTGATCATTACTGTTCTGCTGTAGATACATTTCAACACAGATCCAAAAATTGCTTGTACGCAATTGAGAACAACTGTCAACCAAAACCATGACCATAATTATCATATTTCCCAGCATGGTCTGTTGCCGGTTGATTTTTAGAATTGTTTGTTTCAATATCTATGTTTTTGCATGTACATTGATTGATTAATTAAATGTATGCTACTCAAATATATATAATTCCAAATGTTATCTTAGTAGGATCCATGAATTTAGCTCTGTGACTAATTTGGTGCATTTACCTCAAAGCAGTCCTTCTGAATTGTAAAATAGTGCTAAAGTCAGGGACACTTTCGAAAAATGTCTGCCACGTCCCCGAGGGGCCAAATCTACAATTGTTATATATCTCAATATTTTCAGGGTAAATATATATACCTCTGTGCCATCCGTTTTGTTACCAAAGCGCCTTATACCACCCACCACTGCGACCTGTATGCTCTAGTTGGCTGGCTCTCACTACATATTTGTCGCCAGACCCACTGGCTCCAGGTCATCTACAAGTCTATGCTAGGTAAAGCTCCGCCTTATCTCAGCTCACTGGTCACGATAACAACACAGTAGCACGCGCTCCAGCAGGTATCTCTCACTGGTCATCCCCAAAGCCAACACCTACTTTGGCAGCCTTTCCTTCCAGTTCTCTGCTGCCAATGACTGGAACGGATTGCAAAAATCGCTGAAGCTGGAGACTTACATTTCCCTCACTAACTTTAAACATCAGCTATCTGAGCAGCTAACCGATCGCTGCAGCTGTACATAGTCCATCTGTAAATAGCCCATCCAATCTACCTACCTCATCCCCATATTGTTTTTATTTACTTTGCTGCTCTTTTGCACACCAGTATCACTACTTACTTCAAATCATTAACACCTTCAAATCATCATCTGCTCATCATCATCTGCTCATCTAGCACTCGTGTTAATCTGCTAAATTGTAATTACTTTGCTACTATGGCCTATTTGTAGACTTTCTTTTTTTCCCTATTGTGTTATTGACTGTACGCTTGTTTATTCCATGTAACTCTGTGTTGTTTCTGTCGCACTGCTTTGCTTTATCTTGGCCATGTCGCAGTTGTAAATGAGAACTTGTTCTCAACTAGTTTACCTGGTTAAATAAAGGTTAAATATTTTTTTTTTTTTTTTTACATTTGTTATTTTATCCCAAATTAAACGACTGAGTCAAATTTAGCAGCTTAGCCATTTCACTATTGCTGAAGGCCACGGGACTGAAAATGAAACAACTGTGTCTCTGTCACTAGCAAATACAGTCATGTGTGGTAACTCTACAATTCACTAGAAAGCCACTCTGGGAAATGTGAAAATAAGGCTTTACACTAAGCAGTGTGTTAATTTAACACTGAAAAGAGTGGACCCGTATAGACACTGGAACAATGTTACATTTAACACTGAAAAGAGTGGACCCGTATAGACACTGGAACAATGTTACATTTAACACTGAAAAGAGTGGACCCGTATAGACACTGGAACAATGTTACATTTAACACTGAAAAGAGTGGACCCGTATAGACACTGGAACAATGTTACATTTAACACTGAAAAGAGTGGACCCGTATAGACACTGGAACAATGTTACATTTAACACTGAAAAGAGTGGACCCGTATAGACACTGGAACAATGTTACATTTAACACTGAAAAGAGTGGACCCGTATAGACACTGGAACAATGTTAAAATAACACTGGAGAATTTGCTGTGTTTACTCGCAGTTGGATTAGATAAATCAAACTTTGATAATGCTTATAGTGCAGAATTCACACTTTAGTAACTATGTTCACTATTAATTTTGCTGATACAGTATTTGCTTGCAGAGACTTTTTGAATTGTTATAAAAATAAAAAAAAACTCACATCCAAAAAGTGTGTTCCTATAAATTGGGCAAAGACCGTTTAGATCAGGGTCATTGTGTTCTAATGACTCTGTGGTGCGTTTAACAGTCAGTCCCTTGGTAGAACAGTCCAATTCTTTCAAAATGTCTGGCCTTGAACCAAACTAATTTAGCCATGGGACACTATTTCCTTATTTCCCTATAAAAGAGTGATGTACAGTAATTTAATCTGACCGGAGTAATGTTGTTCAGAAAGTACTGTTCAGGGGAAACTTTTTACACCAGATGTACTCTGTCGACAGGCAGTAGCAGCGCATAACTCACAGGTTTTAAGGTTGTTATTTATCTGTGAACTGCCGTTCATTAAGTTTCCTCTCTGCTGCCGTCGCTGTAGGTCAGAACAGAGGAGGAAAGGAGCACACTTCTCCTCCATTACTTCAGGAGCACACACACACACACACACGCACACGCACACACGCACACACACACACACACACACACACACACACACAAACTCTCAAAAGTTGCCTGAGATGACATATACACCACAGTTCCAGACGCAAGGACACACACATCACTGCCAAGTTACTGAGCAGACGGCTGGGAACAGACACACACACACACACACAAACACAAACACACACACACACACAAACACAAACACACACACATACACCCTTGTCTATTTGAATGAAAAGCAAAATACAACCTTATTGATTGCAGTCCACTCTATACACACCCTAATAATAATAATAATAACTTAATTTACATATAACTTTTCAATACAAGTTACAAAGTGCTTCACATCATAAAATAATCAAATACAAGTACTAACAAAGAAACAAAGATAGGAGAATGAAGATAGTTAATTAAAATCATACATTCAAAGCATTTTTATAAAAAAGAGGAAACTCTAACCTGCTTGGCCCTTGTCAACGGGAATACCAATGTTACTGTACTGTCCTGAGTGTCTGCGGGGCTGGAGGGTGCTGTCTATAGGCTCCAAGCTGTCAGAGTGGACTGTTACTCAGCACTTTCTCACAGCTCACCACATATTCATACAGACACATCTCACTACACACTCATAAAGACACTGATGGATCCCTTACGGGTGGAGGAAGATTCGTCAGGTTCTTCCTCATGTTACGCAATGGTGTGTGTATGTTTGTGTGTGCGTGCGTGCGTGCGTACACGCGTATTTGTTATTTCAAGCAGACAAAGTCAAGTCACACACATGAAACACAAACCATTACAAATGAACAGAATACATATCACACAACACTCAAAAATAAAATAATCACATGATCCCTCCTACAATTAACTTTCCATTCCATTCTTCCTTAACACCAGCAACACATTCTCAATATCCAAAATATGTTCTGTTCTAATGGGTCCGGACGTCGTTCAAAATTAGTGAAAACCATTGAATTTGTATACGGTGGTGTTGCTAACTTGTAATTAACTGTCTCTTCGAAGGAGCAGCGCAGGGTGGAGAATGACTGCACGCGGTGGAACGGATACCATGGGCTTGATGAATGGCCTGTCATCTGCAATTGTTGCTGAACCTCTGTATCCTTGACGCCTAATAATTTCCCTGGCATCTCCGGGGGTACGCAGAGACATGGCTGGTGTCAGAGGGCAAGTGAATATGCTAATGAGGGAGATGAGAAGAAAGAAAGCAAGAAAGCAAGAAAGATGAACCCGGACTACGATATGATATCAGTTCTGGGATGTTATAGTGCGTTATGCAGAGAAGGGCTTGTTGTTTTCTTCCTCTGCATAAGAACGGGATGAATTTTGTTGAGTGGTCTTAGGGAACGTGAGTTTATGCAATAAATTGGACAGTTCCTTGATTGCACCTTCTGCCTAACAACTCTTAGTCGTAAAAACATTGACAATACGCCACAGCCTCTCAGAGTTATTGCTTCAATACTGACTACTTAGGTTTTCACTGATGAATAACTCTTCAGAGAAATATCGAGTGCACCCATACAACTGTACTTCTCTCTAACAATAGTCCCTGGTTGTGTGAAAGACTTGACTATCCTCCTCTATGGTGGAATGCAGTGTTATATTGTGCTATTCAGCTCCTCCAGACTTACAGAGACAAAGCAGTAATAAGCCCCAGTCCTCAGCCTGAGACAATCCAAGGGAGACCTCTAGAACACAATCTTCAGAAGGAACTCACCAAGGACAGCTTGGGCTCTGAAAAACACAAGTACCTCTTTTCTCTGCACGCCTGCCTGACAGGTGCATTACTGCAGAACTACAGCTCAGGAGGGTGCAATTCCACTTCTGCCAGTAGAATACGACCCTGGTACATCACAAAGACTGCTGTGCCCCCGACTGAGTGATGTACTCCCGAACAGGGAGAGACCAAATACCCCGCCTACCTTTCTCTCCGTGTTTTCTCATGAGCTTGAGAGTCACAGCATGTGGGTAGTCAACTTCCTCGAAGACTTTTAAATACACTTTCTATTAACACAGCCCTGGCCTACGGTTTATATAACATCTACAGAGAGGAGAGACACACACCCACATACACAGAAACAGAAACACACACAGTGGAGGTGACTGTGCAGTACCTGATTCCCTTCGTCAGATGGTGTAAATCTTCTAGTTTCATTACTTAAGATGCTTTATGGTGAAATAACATCAGTATCAGTGAGATATAATTCATCATCATTAATCAACACATGCTCTCTTCATTATTAAAGATACACAACCATTTCTGTCTCTTTGTTTAATTTTGACCCCTTTTCTCCCCAATTGGTAGTTACAGTCTTGACCCATCGCTTTAACTCCACTATAGACTCGGGAGAGGTCGAGAGCCATGGTCTAGAGCCATGCGTCCTCCGAAACACGACCCTGCCAAGCCGCAGGAAGCCAGCCGCTCCAATGTGTCGGATGAATCACCGTCCAGCTGGCTACCGAAGTCAGCTTACAGGCACTCGGCCCGCCACAAGGAGTTGCTAGAGCAACTGCGATGCAGTGCCTTAGACTGCTGTGCTACTCGGGAGGCCCCCTGTGTTTGTCTCTTAAAGGCAAATTGAAAGGGAATTTCCTGACTACATGGAAATACGAGCGTTTCTGCATCTCACCACACATACCAGTCTACTGTACCCTTTTTTGTTTACAGATGAACATGGTTTACTGTATGGTTACACATCCTCATGATCAGTCTTCATGTATTACACATCCTCAGCCTTCATGTCTTTCCAGAAGACATGCAGTACAAACAAATCTTCTGCAAGAGGTCGTAGCAGTGAGTGGTGAAGAAAGTGTGCGAGAGGATGGTCCACCTGGCAGGGGAGTGCAGAAAGGACCAGCAGGATGTCTACAAGGAACCTGAGTCACAGCTCCCCAAACCCATCATCCACGCCAACATCGCCTCAGCGCCAAAGCCTGCTAAACAAGCTGCCATTACCCAACACAAGAAGATATTTACCAGCTGAGGTACCTGCCTGGAACATTCAACCAACACAACATCCATATTTAGTCAGACTAATGTTGTAGTATAATATGGGCCTAATATGCTAACAACTGCACTGTGGTACAGTATAGATATTGCTAGCTGTTGTACATATGTAATGTACATAATGGTGTTTTATATAATCTTGTGTATTTGGATAAACTAGCTTCATACTTAATGCTCAAACAAATTATGCATGAAGTTGGTTTATCTTCTAAACTTTAACTTGTTGGCAAGTAAACATGTTTCAATAAAACAGTAGATTACTCTGTCAATATATAAAATAGTTACACATGGCTTGTATTCAAGACAATGTTTATTTGCTATAGAGACCAATGTGGGTTTACACGCCAGTATGCAGGAACAGTTTGGGTATGATGCTACTTAGAATATGTGGATAACTACAAATACCAAGGTGTCTGGTCAGACTGTAAACTCTCCTTCCAGACTCACATTAAACATCTCCAATGCAAAATTAAATCTAGAATCGGCTTCCTATTTCGCAACAAAGCATCCTTCACTCATGCTGCCAAACATACCCTCGTAAAACTGACTATCCTACCAATCCTCGACTTCGGCAATGTCATTTATAAAATAGGCTCCAACACTCTACTCAACAAATTGGATGCAGTCTATCACAGTAGCATCCGATTGTCACCAAAGCCCCATATCCTACCCACCACTGCGACCTGTACTTTCTTGTTGGCTGGCCCTCGCTACATATTCATCGCCAAACCCACTGGCTCCAGGCCATCTACAAGTCTCTGCTAGGTAAAGCCCCACCTTATCTCAGCTCACTGGTCACCAAAGCAGCACCCAGCCGTAGCACGCGCTCCAGCAGGTATATCTCACTGGTCACCCATAAAGCCAATTCTTCCTTTGGGCGCCTCTCTTTCCAGTTCTCTGCTGCCAATGACTGGAACGAACTGAAAAAAATCTTACCTCCCTTACTAACTTTAAGCACCATCTGTCAGAGCAGCTCACAGATTACTGCACCTGTACGTAGCCCATCTGTAAATAGCCCATCCAATCTGCCTCATCCCCATACTGTATTTATTTATCCTGCTCCTTTGCACCCCAGTATCTCTACTTGCACATTCATCTTCTGCATATCCGACCATTCCAGTGTTTAATTGCTATATTGTAATTACTGTAATTACTTACCTCCTTATCCTACCTCATTTGCACATGCTGTATATAGACTTTTCTACTGTATTATTGTTTGTTTATTCCATGTGTAACTGTGTCGTTGTATGTGTCGAACTGCTTTGCTTTATCTTGGCCAGGTCGCAGTTGCAAATGAGAACTTGTTCTCAACTAGCCTGCCTGGTTAAATAAAGGTTAATAAATAAAAAAGAAATACAAAACAAGCTTGGCACACTTGTATTTGTGGAGTTTCTCCTATTCTTCTCTGCATGTCCTCTCAAGCTCTCTCAGGTTGGATGGGGAGAGTCGCTGCACAGCTATTTTCAGGTCTCTCCAGAGATGTTCAATCGGGTTCAAGTCCGGGCTCTGGTTGGGCCACTCAAGGACATTCAGAGACTTGTTCCTAAGCCACTCCTGCATTGTCTTGGCCGTGTGCTTAGGGTTGATGCCCTGTATGAAGGTGAACCATGGCCCCAGACTGAGGTCCTGAGCGCTCTGTAGCAGGTTTTCATCAAGTATCTCTATGTTATTTGCTCTGTTCATCTTTCCCTTGATCCTGATTAGTCTCCCAGTCCCTGTCACTGAAAAACATCCCCACAGCATGATGCTGCCACCACCATGCTTCACACGAGGGATGTATTAGCCAGGTGATGAGCAGTGCTTGGTTTCCTCCATACATGATGCTTGACATTCAGGCCAAAGAGTTCAATCTTGGTTTCGTCAGACCAGAGGATGTGGTTTCTCTTGGTCTGAGAGTATTTTAGGTGCCTTTTGTCAAATTCCAAGCGGGCTGTCATGTTCCTTTTACTGAGGAGTGGCTTCCGTATGACCATTCTACCATAAAGGCCTGATTGGTGGAGTGCTGCAGAGATGGTTTTCCTTGTGGAAAGTTCTGTCAGAGTGACCATCAGGTTCTTGGTCATCTTCCTGACCAAGGCCCTGGTTCCAAACTTCTTCCATTTAAGAATAATGGAGGCCATTGTGTTCTTGGGGACCTTCAATACTGCAGAAACTTTTTGGTACCATTCTCCAGATCTGTACCTTGACACAATTCGGTCTCTGAGCTCTACGGACAATTCCTTTGACCTCATTGTTTGGTTTTTGTCTGACATGCACTGTCAACTGTGGGAACAGGTATGTGCCTTTCCAAATCATGTGCAATCAATTGAATTTACCACAGGTGCTCCAATCAAGTTGAAGAAAGATCTCAAGGATGATCAATGGAAACAGGATGCACTTGAGCTCAATTTCAAGTCTCAAAGCAAAGGGTCTGAATAATAATGAAAGTAAGGTATTTCAGTTTTTTATTTTAATAAATTGTAACAAATTCTAATAACCTGTTTTCCATTTGTCATTATGGGGTATTGTGGGTAGATTGATGAGGGAAAAAAATATTGAATCCATTTTTGAATAAGGCTGTAACATAAAAAAAAATTAGCAAAAAGGGAAAAGGGGAAAAAACAATTTCCGAATGCACTGTATATAGTAGAAGAAAAATATACCACTAACGCTTATAATAAATACTACAGTTCTACAAAGGGAATACTTGCATGTGGCGTGTTTGGGTGGTGCAGTGAGGTGTTCTGAGTCACTTTAATACAAGGGGAGATTGTTGTTATGGGACCTTTCACATCATCTCTTGAGAGTCATCAACTTCTTTGTATCTAAGCGGTATTGTCTGTGAGAGAAAGACGAAAACGCTATTGTATATTCATGGGCCATCGTTGTGTACTGTCTGTATTCTTACTGTAGCAGCAAGGTGTAGAATATGAGACATCTCACAGACACACATTAGATAGCTAGCTAGCTAGCTACAACACACAGGTATAGATACTCTAAGACGAATATGAGTCATAAAGCCAAAGTTTACTCTCACCATCATCAAAACAGTTACAGTGCCTTGCGAAAGTATTCGGCCCCCTTGAACTTTGCGACCTTTTGCCACATTTCAGGCTTCAAACATAAAGATATAAAACTGTATTTTTTTGTGAAGAATCAACAACAAGTGGGACACAATCATGAAGTGGAACGACATTTATTGGATATTTCAAACTTTTTTAACAAATCAAAAACTGAAAAATTGGGCGTGCAAAATTATTCAGCCCCCTTAAGTTAATACTTTGTAGCGCCACCTTTTGCTGCGATTACAGCTGTAAGTCGCTTGGGGTATGTCTCTATCAGTTTTGCACATCGAGAGACTGACATTTTTTCCCATTCCTCCTTGCAAAACAGCTCGAGCTCAGTGAGGTTGGATGGAGAGCATTTGTGAACAGCAGTTTTCAGTTCTTTCCACAGATTCTCGATTGGATTCAGGTCTGGACTTTGACTTGGCCATTCTAACACCTGGATATGTTTATTTTTGAACCATTCCATTGTAGATTTTGCTTTATGTTTTGGATCATTGTCTTGTTGGAAGACAAATCTCCGTCCCAGTCTCAGGTCTTTTGCAGACTCCATCAGGTTTTCTTCCAGAATGGTCCTGTATTTGGCTCCATCCATCTTCCCATCAATTTTAACCATCTTCCCTGTCCCTGCTGAAGAAAAGCAGGCCCAAACCATGATGCTGCCACCACCATGTTTGACAGTGGAGATGGTGTGTTCAGGGTGATGAGCTGTGTTGCTTTTACGCCAAACATAACGTTTTGCATTGTTGCCAAAAAGTTCAATTTTGGTTTCATCTGACCAGAGCACCTTCTTCCACATGTTTGGTGTGTCTCCCAGGTGGCTTGTGGCAAACTTTTTATGGATATCTTTAAGAAATGGCTTTCTTCTTGCCACTCTTCCATAAAGGCCAGATTTGTGCAATATACGACTGATTGTTGTCCTATGGACAGAGTCTCCCACCTCAGCTGTAGATCTCTGCAGTTCATCCAGAGTGATCATGGGCCTCTTGGCTGCATCTCTGATCAGTCTTCTCCTTGTATGAGCTGAAAGTTTAGAGGGACGGCCAGGTCTTGGTAGATTTGCAGTGGTCTGATACTCCTTCCATTTCAATGTTATCGCTTGCACAGTGCTCCTTGGGATGTTTAAAGCTTGGGAAATATTTTTGTATCCAAATCCGGCTTTAAACTTCTTCACAACAGTATCTCGGACCTGCCTGGTGTGTTCCTTGTTCTTCATGATGCTCTCTGCGCTTTTAACGGACCTCTGAGACTATCACAGTGTAGGTGCATTTATATGGAGACTTGATTACACACAGGTGGATTGTATTTATCATCATTAGTCATTTAGGTCAACATTGGATCATTCAGAGATCCTCACTGAACCTCTGGAGAGAGTTTGCTGCACTGAAAGTAAAGGGGCTGAATAATTTTGCACGCCCAATTTTTCAGTTTCTGATTTGTTAAAAAAGTTTGAAATATCCAATAAATGTCGTTCCACTTCATTATTGTGTCCCACTTGTTGTTGATTCTTCACAAAAAAATACAGTTTTATATCTTTATGTTTGAAGCTTGAAATGTGGCAAAAGGTCGCAAAGTTCAAGGGGGCCGAATACTTTTGCAAGGCACTGTATCCTGTTTTGCTCCAAATGAGAGGCACTGAGGCTAGCTAGACTAGTTAGCTAGCTAGCTATAACGTTAGACTACAGTACATTTTTGTTAGAAAAAAATACACAATAAACATGGCTAGCTTGGCTTGTAGTGGTACTAACAAACCCCGTTATGGCTGAATCGGTCACCGAATTGCACTCTAATGAACAACACTGCCTAGTGTAAAAAGGTAGTTTATATTGATAGCTGGCTAACGACAGCAAAACAACTTACTTGTTTGTCATTTGCCCTGCTGAGTCCTTGTCTAGGCTGTCCCCGCTGCTTTCTGTTCTCACAATAATTGTTTTGCGGTGTCTCAACTCCTCCTCAGTGTATTCCAGTTCAAATAAATAGGGCTGTATGTTCCTATGTAAAATCAAATTTTAAAAAATGTCAGCACCCAGCTCTTCTTGGAAAGAGGAATCAGCAGAATCAGAATTGTTTAGCAATCTCGGCTAGACATTGCATGGTATAATAGCTTCTGTGAACCTGTAAACTAATACCGCCCCCATTTTGAAAAGCCCTCCTTCGAGAGGTGGGAACAAGGAAGTAGGGCTTCCGTCGGGCTGTAGTCTTTACAAATCCAGGGAACACAAGTCAACCTCAATGTCCTGGCAGATAGGAACATCGTCGAGACAAGTCCAATGGCTCTGTTGAACAAGGACAACCATATCTACTCGCTGCTAGTGTGATCGTGCAGTGGGCAAAACACAAAGGCGACAATAATTGTTACAAAACATTACACATTTTAGGATCAGACAGCAGGCTCACTCAACCAATGACATCATTGGTTGAAAATAAAACAAATACAGCTATAGTGTATAATTATGTCTGAAACACCCTCCCATCATTCATAACTATGTCAGGAGCCTGGAAAAATAGTGTCTAGTGGTGAAGTTTCCCTTTAATGAAGAACAGTATTTCAAATTGTTACTCTGGACTGTTAAATCATTTATAGATTTTCTTTTAGTATCTCATTGAAGAAACCTTTTATTTTTCTTTCCTATATTGGTTCATTATTGTTCATTAATATAGGAAAGATCCTTACTGTGTTATATTTCAAGGTCTGATCCTTAGGCCCGCCATAGTAATATATGCATTAGTTCATTAATATTAATGAATCCTCATAGGGTTACGGGTATAAAAAGAGTGGATACAATTATCTGACCGGACAGTCATACGCCATTTTGTTGGTTGGATGATGAACATGTTTAAGGGCAGAAGAGAAACAGGGCAGGAGAGAGCGAGGGAGGGCAGAAGGGAGCCAAGGTAAAAGGGAGGGCAGGAGCAAAGGTAAAAGGGAGGGCAGGAGGACAGGAAAGAGAGATGTAGAGGTGGACAGAGAGGGTAGGAGAGAGTTTGGACAGGAGAGAGAGACAACCCTTACAGAAAAAAAACACATGATTTCACGTGAAAAATTGACTGATTTCATGTGATCACATTTTCACATTTGTAGTTTCATGTTATCACGTTGCTTTACATGTTGTCACGTTATCCCAAAAAAGTATAACAAGTTTATGCACTCACTACTGTAAGTCGCTCTGAATAAGAGTGTGTCTTCTAAATGACTGAAATATAAATGAAACTCATGTGTTTTTTCCATAAAGGGGGACACACTCATTTGGGTTAGTCAACGTGTTTTAGCCCATGAAGGGAAACAAAACAATCCCTTTAGCAAATACACTTAGAAAAACGAACTCTCTCATCAAGAGGTAAAACCCGGACAGATGTGTTACCACTACATCGTTGAATGTGAAGTGGATCCAATGTCCGTACCAATATGAGACCAGATACAAGAACAATATGTGAATCACAATTTGGAATAGATACATTTAAAAAGAGGGGGCCGGGTTGGTGTGCGTGTGCACGTGCGTGTGTGTGTGTGTGTGTGACGTCCTGAAGGACTTGTGTAATCACTATAAGAGCCCAGCTCCCCTCAAGATTTATTTGGAGGGCGGACGTTGCCTCAGAATGACAATGAGGAGGAGACAGAGAACAGCAGCTGGCTGTGTGTGACAGAGAGATGGATCAAGGGAGGACGAGAGCGAGACAAAGAAAGGGAAAGATCAAACCTCTACCTCACACCTGTGAGCGTGCAACCCTAAATCCGTAACCATGGGCACCCTCACAGATATCATCCTAACCAATTTTCCCTCTAAATACACCTCTGCTGTCTTCAGCCAGGATCTCAGCGATCACTGCCTCATTGCCTGCATCCGTAATGGGTCCACGGTCAAACGATCACCCCGCATCACTGTCAAACACTCCCTATAACACTTCAGCTAGCAGGCCTTTCTAATCGACCTGGCCCGGGTATCCTGGAAGGATATTGACCTCATCCCATCAGTAGAGGATGCCTGTTTGCTCTTTAAAAGTGCTTTCCTCACCATCTTAAATAAGCGTGCCCCGTCAAATAAATGTAGAACTACGAACAGATATAGCCCTTGGTTCACACCAGACATGACAGCCCTTGACCAGCACAAAAACATCCTGTGGCGTATTACATTAACATCGAATAGCCCCCGCGATATGCCACTTTTCAGGGAAGTCAGGATCCAATATACAGTACAGTCAGTTAGGAAAGCTAAGGCTGGCAGGTATATTTCACAGGTATATTTCACTGGTGATCCCCCAAAGCCAACACCTCCTTTGGCCACCTTTCCTTCCAGTTCTCTGCTGCCAATGACTGGAAAGAATTGCAAAAATCACTGAAGCTAGAGACTATTATCTCCCTCTCTAACTTTAAGCATCAACTGACAGAGCAGCTTACCGTTCACTGTCCACAGCCAATCTGTAAATAGCACACCCAACTACCTCATCCCCATATTGTTATTTTGTTGCTCTTTTGCACCACAGTATCTCTACTTGCACATCATTATATGTACATCTATCCCTCCAGTGTTAATGATAAATTATTTCGCCTCTATGGCCTATTTAGTGCCTTATCTCCCTAATCTTACTACATTTGCACACACCGCACATAGACTTTTTCTATTGTGTTATTGACTGTACATTTGTTTTTCCCATGTGTATCTCTGTGTTGTTGTTTTTGTCACACTGCTTTGCTTTATCTTGGCCAGGTCACAGTTGTAAATGAGAACTTGTTCTCAACTGTCCTACCTGGTTTAAAAAAGGTGAAATTAAAAACAATTAAAAACAGTGCCATTGGAAAGTACACAGCCACCTTCACATTTTCCACATTTTGTTATGTTACAGACTCATTCTAAAATTGGTCAATTGAAACAAAAATAATCAGCAATCTGCAGTTGAAATCGGAAGTTTACAAACACCTCAGCCAACTACATTTAAACTCAGTTTTTCACAATTCCTGACATTTAATCCTTGTAAAAGATTCCCTGTTTTAGGTCAGTTAGGATCACCACTTTATTTTAAGAATGTGAAATGTCAGAATAATAGTTGAGAGAACGATTTATTTCAGCTTTAATTTCTTTCATCACATTCCCAGTGGGTCAGAAGTTTACATACACTCAATTAGTATTTGGTAGCATTGCCTTTAAATAGTTTAACTTGGGTCAAACATTTCGGGTTTCGGGTAGCCTTCCACAAGCTTTCCACAATGAGTTGGGTGAATTGTGGCCCATTCCTCCTGACAGAGCTGGTGTAACTGAGTCACGTTTGTAGGCCTCCCTGCTCACACATGCTTTTTCAGTTCTACCACAAATATTATATGGGCTTGAGGTCAGGGCTTTGTGATGGCCACTCCAATACCTTGACTTTGTTGTCCTTAAGCCATTTATCCACAACTTTGGAAGTATGCTTGGGGTCATTGTCCATTTGAAAGACCCATTTGAGACCAAGCCTTAACTTCCTGACTGATGTCTTGAGATGTTGCTTCAATATATCCATCTATTTTGTGAAGTGCACCAGTCCCTCCTGCAGCAAAGCATCCCCACAACATGATACTGCCACCCCCGTGCTTAACAGCTGGGATGGTGTTCGTTGGCTTGCAAGCCTCCCCCTTTTTCCTACAAACATAACGATGGTCATTATGGCCAAATAGTTATATTTTTGTTTCATCAGACCAGAGGACATTTCTCCAAAAGTACGGTCTTTGTCCCCATGTGCAGTTGTAAACCGTAGTCTGGCTTTTTTATGGAAGTTTTTGAGAAGTGGCTGCTTCCTTGCTGAGCAGCCTTTCAGGTTATGTCAATATAGGACTCGTTTTACAGTGGATATAGATACTTTTGTACCTGTTTCCTCCAGCATCTTCACAAGGTCCTTTGCTGTTGCTCTGACATTGATTTGCACTTTTCGCACCAAAGTACGTTCATCTCTAGGAGACAGAACGCGTCTCCTTCCTGGGCGGTATGACGGTTGCGTGGTCCCATGTTTTTTATATTATATAACCCTAACCCTAACCATTGTTTGTACAGATGAACGTGGTACCTTCAGGCGTTTGGAAATTGCTCCCAAGGATGAAGCAGACTTGTGGAGGTCTACAATGTTTTTCTGAGGTCTTGGCTGATTTCTTTTGATTTTCCCATGATGTCAAGCAAAGAGGCACTGAGTTTGAAGGTAGGCCTTGAAATACATCCACAGGTACACTTCCAATTGACTCAAATGATGTCAATTAGCCTATCAGAAGCTTCTAATGCCATGACATCATTTCCTGGATTTTTACAAGCTGTTTAAAAGGCACAGTCAACTTAGTGTATGTAAACTTCTGACCCACTGGAATTGTGATATAGTGAATTATAAATTAAATAATCTGCCTGTAAACAATTGTTGGAAAAATTACTTGTGTCATGCACAAAGTAGATGTCCTAACCGACTTGCCAGAATTATAGTTTGTTAACAAGAAATTTGTGGAGTGGTTGAAAAACAAGTTTTAATGACTCCAACTTAAGTTATGTAAACCTCCGACTTGAACTGTACACACAGTACCCCATAATGACAATGCAAAAACTGTAATCACTACCAAAGTATGGAGGACCAAAGCTGCTTGAAGAAATGACTGAGTAAAGGGTCTGAATACTTATGTAAATGTGATATTATATTTTTGTTATTTTTTAATCAATTAGCAAAACGTTCTAAAAACCTGTTTTTGCTCTGTCATTATGGGGTATTGTGTGTAGATTGATGAGGGAAAAAAACAATTGAATCAATTTTAGAACAAGGCTTTAATGTAACAAAATGTGGGAAAAGTCAAGGGATCTGAATACTTTCCAAAGGCACTGAATGTGTCTAACAGATCCACAAGTGTTCTCCAAATTATTCCAGATATGTTAATATACAAATCATATGCAATAGTAATGTTTTATACCAGTGCAGCAAGCTGGTGTAGTGTTGAAATCAATTTGATCTGTGGGTATACGATGACACCTAGTAGTGGTCGTATTTCTACATAACCATCATTTTTATCTCCCTCTCACCGTTTGTTGTGATCTGGTAGGTCCCTGAAAATTGTCTCCATTTCTTTCCTGTGCAAGAACAACAAGCCAAATCAAAGAAATTGTGGACTAAATATGCAATGTAGATATGTTCAGAGAGATATATAGAGCTACTTTACAGTTTACAACATTCTCGCTTATAGCTATGTGAATGTATATGTACTGACTGTTATGAACTACAGAGTATAAAATATCATTGCATTGCATCAGAGCTGCATCTGTATGTGTCAGCGTTGTTGCGTCCCATAGGACAGTCCATCCTGGTTGTAATGTTGACACAACACCTGAGACGGTCTACCATCTTTGACAACACTGGTCTTGCCATGCATGCTAAGCTAGCTAACATCCTCTTTGATAGCTGGTATACCTTGCTATCTAACTTAGCTAGCTCATCAAACAGTTTTTTTTTGCACGATGGCACTTATTAGAGCCTTGAATCTCATAACCTCATTGTCACCACTGGTCACCTAGTGAGCTAACGCTAACGTCGCTAGCATGCTAACGTTAGCAATTAAGTAAATGGCACTGAACTCAGGACAAAATCATGTTTTGATATTGTAGTGGCTATTGCTGTTTGGTTCATTGTTTTCTGCTTAGTGACATTGCAAATATAATCTTTCTGGCGTTTAACTGTGATTTAACTAGCTATGCATCTAATCCAGTTTCGGCATGAGAAAATGAGTCCCAAATTCCCACAAGATACCGTGAGAATTTGCACAATCACGTACAGAGCCTCAGAAATCAAAGATCCGGTCATGGGTTACAATTTTGTGGGCCCCTTTCACTCTGCGTTGTTATCAGAAATCTGATAGCACTATGGTTTGATAAGAGTGTCTGCTAAATGTTTCAAATGTAAATGTAAAAATTAATACAATTCTAATGAGCGCCGCCCCTGAAACAACGGCAATAATAATACCCAGTGTGCTTTGCAGTTGTTCATTTTTACATTTATATTTTGGTCATTTAACAGACTCTCTTATCCAGAGCGACTTAGTCAGTGCGTTCAACTAAGGTCGATAAACACATACCACATATCACAGTCATAGCAAGTAAAACTTTTTTAGTTACCATTACTGAGAATGTTGTTGTTTTAAGGAGTCTACTTGCAAATGTAATTTGTAAACCTGTATTTTATCTAAATACAATGCTCTGCAAAAGTATATTGTATTTTACTTTGATATACATTGGTCTGTTGGGTATTTTGTATTTTTAGCAAGAAATATATTTTGCCCATCTCTGCATGTAGATGTCATCTGGCCCCATTTCTCTTTCTGCTGTCTCCAGGAAACAGGAGGCCCTCATGGTTGTTGCCATGGAGTCACAACTTCCAGGTTGTCACAGGGACACAAGTGGCCTTAGCATTCAGAATTCAGCTCTAAACCACAATTTTGACCTGATTCAACCTTAGACTACATTGAGTTGTTCACACCTTACTAGGTAGGGTTGAAAGTTAATGGTGGTGGGAGAAAAACCCTCTACGCGCTAATTTTGGAAATAAGAAGAGTCTTAAGGGTGCTGCGTTTAAGTAAACTTTCTTAACTTAACTCTTAAGGAAAACATCTTAAGCCTTATTGAGACAGGATTGGTTTTACTGGGGAGATTAGGTCATGTAATTATGTGCATAAGCGCAAATCACCACATCTATAATTTTTGCCCTGTTTGTATCTGCCATGCCAGTCATTTTTACTTGGCGGGAAGGTTGGGATATTATTCTAGCCCTGAAAACCTATTGTTTTTCAGCCAACCCAGGTCCTATCGACATCACCGAAGCCATACCCACGCAACCCATGCAAGGCAGCGGGGCCACGGGCTCTGGGTGGGTTGGGGGCCTCTTGGAGGTTGCCCCGCATCTCCCCAGATAGCATATGACCTGATCATAAGCCATAGCAAAAATGTTTACAATTAGCATCAGATTAGCTATAAAACTATCTTTGGCCCATGGCAAAATGTGTAGAATTGTAAAAAGCCCCCAGTGTTTTGAAGGAATTTACAGTTTGACAGGTGCTGTCTCATCAACTTTACCAGTTCTTACTTTAAAAAAAAAGTTTAAGCAAGTGACATTGTGCCAATTAATGAAATTGCTAAATCCGTCAGATAATTACAGGTCTGCATACAGTACATTGTTCTTTATTGAAATGGATTATTATTATGACTTTCTCCGAACTGGAAGCCAATATAAAGCTATCCACAGACAAGTTGAAATATCTTTATATGCCTCCAGGATTCTGTCATAACGGTCCATTTTCAATGAGAAAAAAAAAAGATTTACAGGGGTCAATTTGGTCAAAGTAATCCTGTCCAAATCGTCCTCTGGAAAAACGGACATGCTGAGATAATAATTACATTACCGACGTTCTATAGTAGGCCTAATGCTAGTTCCATCCGAATAGGGCTTTAATCTATTTCCTAGTTCAAAGCGGCAAGAGGTCAGAAAACGGATCATGTATAATCTGCTGCTGAGAATTCTAATATCATATTAAGATTGGGTTTACTGTAGATAATCTATGAATAGTGCCACACCATTACTGGCCCAGATTTATGTTCAGTCTCTGAGAGCTGCAGCCTATGATAAAATGTCCACCCGGGGGGTGATGCTCTGCTTTGGAGCATCAACCAACACCAGTTGAGGTCCAGTCAAAAAACACGTACATATCATATAGGCACTTTCACTCATGAATTTATTTTTGATTTTTTTATGGTCACACTTTATTTGGATAGTCCTGATTTTCCATCTGTAGATCCTCTGCAGATAGTTTGTTGATAGTATGACCATATGTTGATAAGCAACTGCTTGCTAAGGTTACGGGTTAGGTTTAGAATAAGGGTTAGGGTTAAAACTAGGGTTCTGAGCTCAAGAGAATAATGTAGAACAAAAAAGTAAATCTGCACATTGGTTAATGCTCCCAAATCAAGAGTCGTGCCTAGCTCCTATAATTGCCGTCTCGCTGTGCTTTTATCCAGCCTGATGGTAACTGGTATCTGTTACTGCCCCCGTTCTCAGAGTGTGTATCTGGGTCAGGAGTGTGAACCCCAGAGGTACACCGGATGGTTTGGGGCGTAGTCATTAGCAGCACTCTGATCTGCTAATGAGTCTCTTTCTCTCTATCTCCCCTCTAATTCCTCCTCTTCTCTCATTTCCTCCCTTCAACCAGTATCATATGGTCCATTATATCAACATGGATTCATGTACACACTCCTCGTAGCTCCCGAGCATGGACATTTCTATCAAAATGTTTTAAATATATAAGTAGTCACAAACAAAATATGTGTTCTGCAAATATAGAATGCAACTTTTAAATAAAAATCTGTCTGTAAATAGTTTCACAAACACATGTCATGATCCAAAAGCAAATGAGTCATCTTTAGTTAATCTCTGTGAATTCTTACAAGAATGAATAATGTTTGCGGCAAGGCTACAATGATAGTCAAATACGGGCAATGATGATATAAATGTTTTCATCCAGCTTAAAATTTCCTACAGTCTTTTTTAAATATTTTACAAAGAGGCACGACTTGGTGTAGATCTCCACCGAGAAGTAATTTTCAGGCAGCCCATCTTTGGATACTTGGATACACTACAGTGTCACATGCTATAAGATACTCCTGTGTGTGTAGGTAACTATGTGTGTGACCCCTGGACCCTGTGTATGTGTGTTTGGCAGCGGTGCAGAAGGAGTGTCAGCAGGGCCAGGTGAAGTCCACCAGTAGTTTTAGCAAGGACCACATCCGAGAAGATACTGAGCTCTGAACTGGCTCTTGACACCAAGACTGAAGTCGAAATGGAGGCCAGGCAGCGCAGGCAACTCTGTTAGTATGTCCAACAAACCTCTGTCTGTCTCTGTCTACCATATGTATCAGTGTCTGTCTAAATTCTCTCTATCCAACTTTAAATGTCAGTGAAATAGGCCCACGTGTCCTGCAGATATTTTTTGCCTATCCCCTATGACAGACATCTGGGGTATCTGCCCTGTCACTGTGTTCCTCTTATAGCCAGTGTCCTCTGTCATAGCTGATTATTGACCTATTTCTCAGAGCTGCCACTGGACGACCATCTTACCATGACCAGGTACAGCACATCTCACACGCTATAGCACACGTACTTATGCATGCTCACACACACATCCTACCTGCATACATGCACATGCACACATACAGGAACGCCCATATACACAACACTCGATAACCAAGTAATTCTAGTAGTCACAATAAAGTATTCAATCCAGGCTAAACTGTCACTGTATCTCTCTCTGTCAGGCTGGAAAGAGCTGCTCATTGCCACGTTCTCTCATCCCTCTGTGACGATGAAAGGTGGGATCGATCCTGTTGGCTAAAGCAGTGCCCGCTGGAGTGGGCTCCATCTTTGAAAGGTCAGAAGTCAGCCCAACACACACAGGGCTCTTTAGGGCTCTTCTATTTGATCTCAGTCAGCTTCTTGATTTAAAAAACAACACCATTTTAAACTAGAAATTAAATTGATGTCAACATTGGTGATTGAGTCCATTATGTAAGATTCATAAAGAGTTTAAACAGTATGAACGTTTGACATTTGGACCATGGTCAGAACTTTCACATGCACACAAATAATTTGATATTAACCTGATTACGGCTGTAGACCATGTGGCATTAATCATGTAATCCCCTTACTCTAATTATCTTGAGGCAGGCATGTAAACATAGTCAGTGTTATGTAGACTACACTAGAGATGAAGCTTTACAACAGTAACATTGAGCTCTGTTAATTCCTGTTCCACTGCCTCTTGTTTTGTGATCTTCAAGATGCTGACTGAGCTGGTTGTCTAAGATGAATGACATGCAGATCGCCAAGACAGAGCTGGGCTCATTCATGTCTTCAAATCAAATAGATTTTTATAAAGCCCTTTTTACATCAGCAGTTGTCACTAAGTGCTTTACAGAGAACCCAGCCTAAAACCAAAAAGAGCAAGCACTGCAGAGTCAGAAGCACAGTAGCTAGGAAAAACTCTCTAGAGGGTAGGAACCTAGGAAGAAACCTAGATAGGAACCAGGCTCCGAGGGGCGGCCAATCCTCTTCTGGCTGCACCAGGTAGAGATTTAAAAGTACATGTGGCCATTAAACCCCTGTAGGTCTACGCCCTTAAATCACAATATCAACTAAGCTAACATACAGAATTGTTTTAAGATGATTTGGAATTTTAGGACCCCTGTAGGTATACAAATATATACACTGCTCAAAAAAATAAAGGGAACACTTAAACAACACAATGTAACTCCAAGTCAATCACACTTCTGTGAAATCAAACTGTCCACTTAGGAAGCAACACTGATTGACAATACATTTCACATGCTGTTGTGCAAATGGAATAGACAACAGGTGGAAATTATAAGCAATTAGCAAGACACCCCCAATAAAGGAGTGGTTCTGCAGGTGGTGACCACAGACCACTTCTCAGTTCCTATGCTTCCTGGATGATGTTTTGGTCACTTTTGAATGCTGGCGGTGCTTTCACTCTAGTGGTAGCATGAGACGGAGTCTACAACCCACACAAGTGGCTCAGGTAGTGCAGCTCATCCAGGATGGAACGCGAGCTGTGGCAAGAAGGTTTGCTGTGTCTGTCAGCGTAGTGTCCAGAGCATGGAGGCGCTACCAGGAGACAGGCCAGTACATCAGGAGACGTGGAGGAGGCCATAGGAGGGCAACAACCCAGCAGCAGGACCGCTACCTTTGCCCTTGTGCAAGGAGGAGCAGGAGGAGCACTGCCAGAGCCCTGCAAAATGACCTCCAGCAGGCCACAAATGTGCATGTGTCTGCTCAAATTGTCAGAAACAGACTCCATGAGGGTGGTATGAGGGCCCGACGTCCACAGGTGGGGATTGTGCTTACAGCCCAACACCGTGCAGGACGTTTGGCATTTGCCAGAGAACACCAAGATTGGCAAATTCGCCACTGGCGCCCTGTGCTCTTCACAGATGAAAGCAGGTTCACACTGAGCACACGTGACAGACGTGACAGAGTCTGGAGACGCCGTGGAGAACGTTCTGCTGCCTGCAACATCCTCCAGCATGACCGGTTTGGTGGTGGGGCAGTCATGGTGCGGGGTGGCATTTCTTTGGGGGGCCGCACAGCCCTCCATGTGCTCGCCAGAGGTAGCCTGACTGCCATTAGGTACCGAGATGAGATCCTCAGACCCCTTGTCAGACCATATGCTGGTGCGGTTGGCCCTGGGTTCCTCCTAATGCAAGACAATGCTAGACCTCATGTGGCTGGAGTGTGTCAGCAGTTCCTGCAAGAGGAAGGCATTGATGCTATGGACTGGCCCGCCCGTTCCCCAGACCTGAATCCAATTGAGCACATCTGGGACATCATGTCTCGCTCCATCCACCAATGCCACATTGCACCACAGACTGTCCAGGAGTTGGCGGATGCTTTAGTCCAGGTCTGGGAGGAGATCCCTCAGGAGACCATCCGCCACCTCATCAGGAGCATGCCCAGGCATTGTAGGGAGGTCATACAGGCACGTAGAGGCCACACACACTACTGAGCCTCATTTTGACTTGTTTTAAGGACATTACATCAAAGTTGGATCAGCCTGTAGTGTGGATTTCCACTTTAATTTTGAGTGTGACTCCAAATCCAGACCTCCATGGGTTGATAAATTTGATTTCCATTGATCATTTTTGTGTGATTTTGTTGTCAGCACATTCAACTATGTAAAGAAAAAAGTATTTAATAAGAATGTTTCATTCATTCAGATCTAGGATGTGTTATTTTAGTGTTCCCTTTATTTTTTTGAGCAGTGTATATTGAATTATAGCCAATAGAAAGGCATTTAATAAAACATTCATAAATGGCAAAGCATGGGCAAATACAGTTCATAGAATAAAAAATAAAGTTTTACATCTCCCTAAGTATGAGGGTGGTTTTAACCTATCAGACTTGGAAATGTGTCAACTCGCTACCCAAGGCTTTAACTTTCGACATACATTATAGTTAAATGCATGAAAGTGGAACAATAGGTAAAGGGAAAGGGGGAGATACCTAGTCAGTTGTCAAACTGAATGTATTCAACTGAAATGTGTGTTCTGCATTTAACCCAACCCCTCTGAATCAGAGAGGTGCAGGGGGCTGCCTTAATCCACATCTACGTCTTTCGGCGCCCGGGGAACAGTGAGTTAACTGCCTCTCTTAGGGACCTTTATCTTGTCAGCGACCTTTACCTTGATTCGATCCAGCAACCTTCCAGTTACTGGCCCAACGTACGTATTGAAGATGCACATGCTCATCCCCAGAATTGTTTTATATGTCTATTTTCCAAGGATAAGACAAAGAAAATTAACAATTTTATAATTAAGAACACTATACTAATATGGAAGAAAATGAAACGTATTCTACAAGAACCTATATCACTCCCTAAAAACACAACCCTATGGTACAATCCTTGCATAGGTTTTCAGAATTCAACAATAAAATTGGTCCACATGGAAAACTAAAGGCATAGAAATCGTGAATTACTTGGTAATAGGAAATACATTTATTTCCATGACAGAATAAAAAAGTAATTATGTACTGACTAATGTATTTAGTTTCGAATACACTACCGGTCTAAAGTTTTAGAAGACCTACTCATTCAAGAGTTTTTCTTTATTTTGTACATTGTAGAATTATAGTGAAGACATTAAAACTATGAAATTACACATATGGAATCATGGAGTAACCAAAAAAAGTGTTTTAAAAAATCTAAATATATTTTATATTTGAGATTCTTCAAATAGCCACCCTTTGCCTTGATGACAGCTTTGCGCACTCTTGGCATTCTCTCAACCAGCTTCACCTGGAATGTTTTTCCAATAGTCTTGACGGAGTTCCCATATAGGCTGAGCACTTGTTGGTTGCTTTTCCTTCACTCTGCGGTCTGACTAAGGGCGGCAGCATTGGACTAATAACTGAAAGGTTGCAAGTTCGAATCCCCGAGCTGACAAGGTACAAATCTGTCATTCTGCCCCTGAACAAGGCAGTTAACCGACTGTTCCTAGGCCATCATTGAAAATAAGAATGTGTTATTAACTGACTTGTCTAGTTAAATAAAGGTTAAATAAATAAAAAACATCTACATTTAGTTGAGGTCGGGTGATTGTGGAGGCCAGGTGTCATGCCCTGACCAGAGAGCCCTTGTTTCTTTGGTGTAGTAGGTCAGGGTGTGACGAGGGGGTGTTCTAGTTTAAAATGTATATGTTGGTGTTTTGGTTTGGTTCCCAATTAGAGGCAGCTGGTAATCGTTGCCTCAAATTGGGGATCATATTTCGGTAGCATTTTTCCCACCTGTGTTTGTGGGATATTGTTTGTGTTAGTGTGTTTGAGCACTACGTCGCCACGGTCTTTGTAAGTTTTGATATTTGGTTTTGTTAGTTTCACTTAAATAAATCTGTGGAACTATACTCACGCTGCGCCTTGGTCTGCTCATTTCCAAGATCTTGACACCAGGTCATCTGATGCAGCGCTCCATCACCCTCCTTGGTAAAATAGCCCTTACAAAGCCTGGAGGTGTGTTTTGGGTCATTCTCCTGTTGAAAATAGTAGATAGTCCCACTAAGCGCAAAACAGATGGGATGGCGTATCGCTGCAGAATGCTGTGGTAGCCATGCTGGTTAAGTGTGCCTTGAATTCTAAATAAATTACAGACAGTGTCACCAGCAAAGCACCCCCACACCATAGCACCTCCTCCTCCATGCTTTACGGTGGGAAATACACATGCGGAGATCATCCGTTCACCCACACCGCGTCTCACAAAGACATGGCGGTTGGAACCAAAAATCTCCAATTTGGACTCCAGACCAAAATTAGTAGTGGTTTCTTTGCAGCAATTCGACCATGAACGCCTGATTTACACAGTCTCCTCTGGACAGTTGATGTTGAGATGCGTCTGTTACTTGAACTCTGTGAAGCATTTATTTGAGCTGCAATTTCTGAGGCTGGTAACTCTAATAAACTAATCCTCTGCAGCGGGGGTAACTCTGGTTCTTCCATTCCTGTGGTGGTCCTCATGAGAGCCAGTTTCATCATAGCACTTGATGGTTTTCGCGATTGCCTTTGAATACACTTTCAAAGTTCTTGAAATGTTCCAGATTGTCTGACCTTCATGTCTTAAAGTAATGATGGACTGTTGTTTCTCTTTGCTTATTTGAGCTGTTCTTGCAGTAATATGGACTTGATCTTTTACCAAAATGGATATCTTCTGTATATCTCAAATATAAAATATAATTTGATTTGTTTAACACTTTTTTTGGTTACTACATGAATCGATATGTGTTATTTCATAGTTTGATGTCTTCACTATTATTCTCAATGTAGATGAATAGTACAAATAAAGAAAAACCCTTGAATGAGTAGGTGTTCTAAAACTTTTGACCGGTAGTGTATATATTTACAAAAAATCCTTAAAGTATTTCTCTTTATAGATTGCAAATATTACTGACTCCACTACAACAAAAAATACTTAAATACATATTATTCTGTCCTTGAAACTTTTATTTGAAATACTGTGAGGGCTGTATATTCTTTAGGTTAGGTTTGACTTCATGTGTTCGCTCCAATGTGTGGGTAAGGGCACAGATGACAGACAGGTAGGATTCCAGTTGAGGTGGTTTAATAACACTGAAGATGCACAGGCACGGACAGCACCGCACACTGTATGCAGTATGGATGGGCTAAGGCATGTATTGGTCTTGCAACTTGCTTCAACCAAAGTGTGTGTGTGTGTGTGTGTCTGCAAGTAAAGAGATAAACAAAGATACAATTGTGAATGACAGAATACAATCTCCAATTCACATATCTTATAAACAATATGCATGGCTATAACATGACTATGATGACTAAATGCTATACAGGACCATACAGCGCAGTACTATGTGACTGTGACTGCACTAATTTGAGATCAAAGGGGTGCTGCCCGCACGTGTACTACAAAGCACAGCACCATCATCTTCAGTGCAGGGCTACAACTGCACAATGAACTTGCACAATGTAATACCCATACAATAATAACAGAGCAGACAAACAATGCACCAGGGGACATTATCCATTACAAATACAGGGTTAAATGTCCGGAATGATCTGACAACTAAAACAGGGCTAGCCAGCTCACAATAGCTAGGTCGCAGAATTACATTATGGTCGCAGAGTCCATCTTCAAACACCTGTAAGATGTGAAATATGTACTTACATATCAACAAGGACGCTCACTGGCCTTGGCTAATACAATGAAACTAAGTGTTGGGAAAACACAAGGACGACTGGAACTTCCGCTCGGTTGACATCTCTCGAGCTGATTTTCTCCTCTGAGCTGGAGATCGCCCAGCATGCTCTGCTCCACTTCATCGGTGGGCGGAACTACAGCTCTGATATGATAAACTAACATTACTGATATGATTAACTACAAATACTTCACAGCCTTTTGTTCAAATACTGTAGAATCCAATGTCTTCCTATGGAGGACTGATCCTACTGGGGAATACCCATGGGCCCAGGAGCGGTAAATTAAGGGCCTAGGTAATCACCCTGGCTCCCCGCTCTGCTAGTGATGGAGAGCACCCAGCACAGTTGATACCCAATACAGGTTATATAACACCATACACCCCACACAATACTGCCACCCAACACCACAAGCCATACAACCGGAGATGGGCAGTATTGCTGTTACAGTACATGTACATATTTGAAATAAGTATTTAATTACTTTTTAATAACGTTTGAGTATATTCTAATTTCTGCTTTACTGGCCTGAACTACAATCCAATGCATTTTGTAACACGATACTGTCGAGAGCTGTAATTAGTGTTTTCAAAATATAAAATACTTTTCTATACCACTTTTTATAGCAGTTCACAATTTCGTGGTCGCTCTTATCACCCCAAATTTGCGGCA
The DNA here is from genome assembly GCF_013265735.2 of Oncorhynchus mykiss. Lineage (NCBI taxonomy): Eukaryota > Metazoa > Chordata > Actinopteri > Salmoniformes > Salmonidae > Oncorhynchus > Oncorhynchus mykiss. The sequence continues at coordinate 7,330,628 of NC_048584.1, read as the reverse complement.
TTGGTATCTGAACTTTGATGGGACTGTAGTGTGATAAGAATGTCTGCTAAATGATCGAAAAATATCAAATACATTTTTTTAAATGAACTCTTGCAAAGCTCACTGGCAACCCCTTTACAGTGCATGTGTGGATGTCAGGACTAAACTGATCAGTTATACACAGAGAGGGTTTGAGAGGTGACAGGGTTTTTTTACTTTATATTTCACCTTTATTTAACTAGGCAAGTCAGTTAAGAACAAACAGCCTACCCCGGACAAACCCTAACCTGGACAACGCTGGGCCAATTGTGCACTGCCCCATGGGACTCCCAATCACGGCCGTTTGTGGTACAGCCAGCAATCGAACCAGGGTCTGTAGTGATGCCTCTAGCACTGAAATGCAGTGCCTTGTACCGCTGCACCACTCGTGATGTCTTCTATACACCAAATTAGATGGACTTAAGTCATCTCTCTCGCTCTCACACACGCATGCAATCACACACACACACACACACACACACACACACAGACACACACAGACACACACACACCACACACACACACACACAAACCCGGAAGTGGCAAGGCGGCCTCGGGTCAGCGAGCCTCCCAACCGGGGTCAGACTGATTGTTCTGACTCACGCTAATCCACTCATCACTGATCTTATCCCCGGTTCTTAGTCAGTAGAACACATAGTCAATAGAACACACAGCTACTATACTGAACAAAAACATCAACTCAACATGCAACCGTTTCAACAATTTTACTGAGTTACGTTGATGTAAGGAAATCAGTCAATTGAAGTGAATTCATTAGGCCCTAATCGATACCTTTTTGTGCTATATGGAATATTTCTGGGATCTTTTATTTTAGCTCATGAAACATGGGACCAACACTTTACATGTTACATTTAGATTTTTGTTCAGTTTAGAACACACTCATCCTGGCTATGTCTCAATACACAGAGATGTTATTTTCCCTCCCATCTGACCTCACTCCCCTTCATTGATTTGATAGGCTTCAATTATGTCAATCTATGGTCTGGATAGATGAGAGAAGTACATTGGAAACTAGATGGAGCTGGTTATCCTCTCATCTCAGTCAGATTAGCCAACATGACAGAAGGGGGGGGGGGGGGGGGGTGTTGGGAGACACATTTTTGGGAAATGAAATGCAGCCAGCTAGTGTCCCCATGTGACATGTCACACCTGTCTCAGTCTCAGTGCAGTAGCCAGACAGATGTGGCACCATTTCTACATTTGTGCTCCTTTTCTATTGAAGTGTTCCCAATGTGGCAGCATTCTCTACTGCGATCTGATTATCATCCGTCACATATCAGACAGGCTCGGCTTTGAGTCCAGCCACCTAGCTTTTATCTTTGATCAGATAGTCCAACTCTGTCTCTTTCTCTCTCTGTCACTCTCTTTCTCTATCTCTCATCTGTCTCTGCTTTGGGTCGAGCCACCAAGCTTTAATATTTTATCTACAGAGACTTCACCTGTCCTGAACTATATCTTACCAGACACTCCATCACACTCTGCCCCTCTGTCCCCATCTCTCATCTTTCCCTGTCTTTCTCAGTCCCCCTCTTTTTCTCTCCCTCTAACACTCTGCCCGTCTGTCTCATTCTCTCTCTCTCTCTCTCTCTCTCTCTCTCTCCCCCTCTCAATTCCCTCTCCTGATTAGGCAAAATCAGCCACCACCCCTTGTAAAATATTTTGCCCTTCCATTTTTTTTTTTATCACATCAAAACACATCAATATACTTTTCTAATTTCATTGAATCTCTGTTAAATTCAGCCTTTTACCAGGGACGAAAAACAATGCGACATCCATCATGTGAAATATTATAAGAGCTCAAATAAATTTCGTTTAGATTACCTGGCCTGTCAGAATCCAACAAGGTGTCCCTGGGCATTGCCAGCCAAGACTGAGTATATCTTCACACCCCAGACCACCTTGTCCATCACTCCTCACTCAGGTTTCCCCTTCATTCTAGAATTATGGTAGGTAGAAGTGGCCCTCCTATTCAAACCAATAGAGATAAAGGCTAATTGAGAATGCATTGTCTGCATGAGATAATGTATCCATCTATCTATAGACTTGTCTAATCCAGGGTGACTTGGCTCCGTCAGAGCTGTGTGATGTGATGTTGGAATCAGGGAAGGAGCTGTGTGTCTTTCTGAAGCGTGAGACGGTAAATGGGGTGACACACACTCCTCTGTGACCTTGCTGAGGGATATGAAGACAACGCACTGTGATTATAAGCATCCAGGTTAGTGTCCCGCTCCTTGAAAGCGGCAGCTCTAGCTTTTAGCTCAGTGTGGATGTTACCTGTAATCCATGGCTTTTGGTTGGGATATGTATGGACAGTCACTGTGGGGACGACGTCATCCATGTACTTATTAATGAAGCCGGTGACTGATGTGGTAAACTCCTTAGTGCCATTGGAAGAGTCCCGGAACACATTCTAATCTATGCTAGCGAAACAGTCCTGTCGCTTAGCATCCGCTTCATTGGACCACTTCCGTATTGAGTGTGTCACTGGTACTTCCTGTTTGAGCTTCTGCTTGTAAGCAGGAATCAGGAGGACAGAGTTGTGGTCAGATTTGGCAAATGGAGGGTGAGGGAGAGTTTTGTATGCCCCTCAGTGTGTGGAGTAAAGGTGATCTAGAGTTGTTTTGCCTCTCGTTGTATAGGTGACATGCTGGTAGAAATGAGGTAAGATGGATTTCAGTTTTCCTGCATTAAAATCACTGGCAACTAGGAGCGCTGTCTCTGTGAGCATTTCTTGTTCGTTTATGGCCCTATACAGCTCGTTGAGTGCCGACATAGTGTCAGCATCGGTTTGGAGTGTGTAAATAGACAGCTACGAAAATATAGATGAAAACTCTCTTGGTAAATAGTATGGTCTACAGCTTATCATGAAGTATTCTAACTCAGGGGAGCAGAACCTTGAGACTTCCTTAATATTAGAGATTGCGCACCTGCTGTTGTTAACAAAAGAGACACACACCACTCCCCTTGAGCTTACCCGATGTTGACAGACTGTCCTGCCAATGCATAGAAAAACCAGCTAGTTGTAGATTTTGCATTACCTTGTTCAGACAAGTTTCAGAGAAACATATTATATTATAGTTTTTAGGTCCCATTGACAGGATAGTCTCGAACTGAGCTTGTTTACTTTTTTTCTCCAGTCATTGTACATTCTCCAAAAAGAACAGAGGTTAGAGGTGGTTTATTTACTCAAAGCCACAGTTTCATCAGGGAGCCAGCACGCCGACCCCTATAATCGCCGACTCCTTCTCTTCTGAGTGTCAGCGATTGTGGCCAGGCCCGGGGTGAGCAGTATATCCTGCCCCGCTGTAAGGGTTTTCCTCCTCCTCTTCTGAGGAGGTGTAGCAAGGATCGGACCAAGATGCGGCGTGGTAAGTGTCCATGTTTTTAATATGAAAAAACTCAACATGATCACTAATACAAAAACAATAAACGTGAACAAAACCGAAACAGTACCGTGTGGCGAACACAGACACGGAAACAATCACCCACAAAACAACAGTGAAACCCAGGCTACCTAAGTATGATTCTCAATCAGAGACAGCTAACGACACCTGCCTCTGATTGAGAACCATACTAGGCCGAACACAGAAAACCAACCTAGAAACACAAAACATAGAATGCCCACCCAACTCACGTCCTGACCAACTAAAACAAACAAATAACAAGGGTCAGAACGTGACTGCTGCCGACCCGTTGGAGTCGAAATCTTCATCCAAATCAAGGTTAGTGATGGTTGTTCTAATGTCCAGAAGCTCTTTTCGGTCATAGGAAATGATGGCGGAAACATTATGTACAAAAAAGTTCAGATCTGCGCAGAAAAACAGTGAAAATAGCTGAATTGGTCAAGATCCCGTAATACGGCTGCTATACATTACATACCATCCTTCTCATTACTAAGTTTCAAGTTTTTTTTGTCACATGCACAAGTACAATGAAATGCTTCACTTGCAAGCCTTGCCTAACAGTGCAGTATTCAATATGAAAATAACTATCAAAATAAGAAATAAGAGAGGACCATGGTATACATCGAAGACATTAAGTCACGCAAAAAAAAATCATAATAAAGACCCCATTTTTATTGAACCTCCAGTTGCATTTCAAGAGTGGCTGAAAATATTTTGCATATCCAGAACCTTGTATTGACTGTCACTGCAGGGTCGATGTAGTACACCTTGTTACTGTTAATGACCAGCAGCCTTCATGAAAATCTCAACAAGGAACAATTTCTTCGGTGAAGTAGTGGGGCCTCTGGAGCTGAATGAGAAGGGGTTTTCCCTGTAATATAACGCTTCTCTGCATTAATGTGCTGACTGGTGTGTTTCAGCCCCATTCTGAGTGAGAAACAGCCTATATAGAGCTGTGGTTGTGCTGACAAATGCCAGTCCTAGACACTGGGAATACTGTTGAGTGGGACAGAACTAAAACCTATACGATTGGCAAGGTGAAATGTCTGTCATTTCAGTTATACAAAAGTGTGAAAGCATTCTTGACGGTCCTGATAACTCACATCACTCATTCTGGTCGACAGGAAAGTATTTTTGAAGGCTTGATGATTGGGCTGTTGGATACATCTCAATCTATCAGTCAGATTGTATATTTTATGGGTAATTTTGCTACTTAATTTGCCAACAAGTGCTTAACTACTAAAATTCTCAAAAAAGCAAGCCAAGGAAATTGTGGAAAGAAAAATAACACCAGGGAGGAAGAAACCTTGGAAACCTGAATTTCTGATTGACCTGGGTGCGATCACCCACCTATAACATTATCTCTATCTTCCACAGAGGTAAATACAGACTGTAGGGATGTCATTTGGGCAACCAGTTAATATTCTTTGGGAAAAGTGTGACATTTTAATTTCTGAGTCACGAGTCAGAGATCGGAGGCTGAAGTTTGAGTGATGGAGTGTATCAGAGAGAGCGAGAGAGAGAGAGAGAAAGCTGGGTGCAGAGAGTGAGAGGGGGAAATAAAGAGTGTACTTTACAGAAAAGGTGGAGGAGAGGAGCAGAAAACCGTCTGCTCTGTACAGTGACACAGCAGTTTTCTAAATTACTAAGTTTGACATGTTTAAGCTACCAAAATTTCAACAACTTTGAAACTGTTTCCACAAAATAATAAGCCTTGGATATGCATCAGTAATTCCGCTCTAAACAGTCCATAAAATATTAATTGTTTGTTTGCCTCTGGTTGCATTCTTACCAACCCTGTCCTAATGGCCTTAACAGCTGATTAAAACCAATTGTTTTTGTGACAACACAAGCACACTATAAATCCAAGTGGTACGCTCCCAATACAACTATACCTTTATTTGCAATTCCAATTAGGTTCGAGCCTTCGTTATTTTCTTTTCATCAACTCCCAAATTCCCAAGAGGGAGACCAGCAGGCTGTATTTAATTGAATTAGCTGAACATGGAGGAGTGGTTTGGAATGACACAGTGCTCCCCAGGCTGCTAGGCCATACATATGTAGGATCCCACTGGTCAAAAACTGGTTGAATCAATGTTGTTACATGTCATTTCAACCGAAAATGCAATGTCATGACGTTGAATCAATGTGAAAAACTGTTTGGATTTGAAAAAAAGTAATGAACGTAAGGGGATTTTGTATTTATTTCACACAAATTTTTATCTAAATCCAATAACATTGACATTTTTTGTTGATTTCACGTTGAATTCAGGTTAATTGACACCTCAACCAAATGTAAATCAAAACTAGGCATTGAACTGACTTCTGTGCTCTGTTGGATCTTAATTTGATCAACCTGTTGCAGGAGAACTTTCCTGCAATGCGGGGCTATTTTACATTTGTTGGTGTATTTGAGGTAGGGCTTCTGAAGTTTGTCATTTCCCCTTTGAAATTTCAGGCTTGATTTTCCCTTAAAAAAAATGTATCAACCACTACAAAAATGTATATTAATTATAATCCACATAAAATTCTAATTTCCTGTTGATGTAACAGGTAGGCCAGTTGAGAACTGTTATAGTCACAGACATGATTTAACTAGTTTTATAAACTTCAGAGTGTTTTCTATCCACACCTCAAATCATATGCATATAATATATTCCTGGCATGAGTAGCAGAAAGGTGAAATTGTGCACGCTATTTATCCAAAAGTGAAAATGCTGCCCCCTATCCCTAAGAAGTTAAATAAAGGTGAAATAGCAAACTGGCTCAAATGAAAGGCCCAGTGGAGTCAAAAACGTGATTTCCCTTTGTTTTATATGTATTTCCACACAATGAGATTGGAAAAATACTGTGAAATTGTGAGAATTTTAATAATTCAGCAACACGTCTGCTACACTGATCCTCAACACAGGGGTCCCTCAGGGTTGCGTGCTTAGTCCCCTCCTGTACTCCCTGTTCAGCCACGACTGTGTTGCCAAACATGAGTCCAACACCATCATTAAATTTGCTGATTTGTCGGTCCTGATTACCGACAATGATGAGACAGCCTATAGGGAGGAGGTCAGAGACCTGGCAGTGTGATGCTAGGACAACAACCTCTCCTTCAAAGTGAGTAAGACAAAGGAGCTGATCGTGGACTACAGGAAAAGGCGGGCCGAACAGGCCCCCATTAACATCGATTGGGCTGTAGTGGAGCGGAGCGATAGTTTCAAGTTCCTTGGTGTCCACATCACCAATTAACTGTCATGATACAAACACACCAAGACAGTTTTGAAGAGGGCACGACAACACCTTTTTCCCCCTCAGGAGACTGAAAAAAATGTGTCATGGGTCCTCAGATGCTCAAAAAGTTATACAGATGCACCACTAAGAGCATCTTGACCGGTTGCATCACTGCCTGGTATGGAAACTGCTCGGCCTTCGACCACAAAGGGGCTACAGAAGGTAGTGCATACAGCCCAGTACATCACTGAGGCCAAGCTTCCTGCCATCCAGGACCTCTATACCAGGCGCTATCAGAAGAAGGCAACCAAAGGGGAAAAAATTCTAGATCACCTGTACTCCACACACAGAGACGCGTACAAAGCTCTCTCTCACTATCCATTTGGTAAATCCGACCAACACTCTATCCTCCTGATTCCTGCTTACAAGCAAACATTAAAGCAGGAAGCACCAGTGACTCGGTCTATAAAAAAAGTGGTCAGATGAAGCAGATGCTAAACTACGACACTGTTTCGCTATCACAGACTGGAACATGTTCCGGGATTCTTCCGATGACATTGAGGAGTACACCACATCAGTCACTGGCTTTATCAATATGTGCATCGAGGATGTCGTTCCCACAGTGACTGTACGTAAAAAATACCCCAACCAGAAGGCAACATTCGCACTGAGCTAAAGGGTAGAGCTGCCGCTTTCAAGGTGCATCCAAGAACACAAAGGCAACCTGCCTAACTGACTACCGACCCGTTGCACTCACGTCCATAACCATGAAGTACTTTTAAAGGTTGGTAATGGCTCACATCAACACCATTATCCCAGAAACCCAAGACCAACTCCAATTTGCATACCGCCCAAACAGATCCACAGATGACAATCTCTATTGCACTCCACACTGCCCTTTCCCACTTGGACAAAGGGAACACTTATGTGAGAATGCTATTCATTGACTACAGCTCAGCGTTCAACACCATAGTACCCTCAAAGCTCATCACTAAGCTAAGGATCCTGGGACTAAACACCTCCCTCTGCAACTGGATCCTGGACTTCCTGACGGGCCGCCCTCAGGTGGTGAGGGTAGGTAGCAACACATCTGCCACGCTGATCTTCAACACTGGTGCTCCCTAGGGGTGCGTGCTCAGTCCCCTCCTGTACTCCCTGTTCACCCAACGACTGCATGGCCAGGCACGACTCCAACACCATCATTAAGTTTGCAGACAACACAACAGTGGTAGGCCTGATCACCGACAACGACGAGACAGATAGGGAGGAGGTCAGAGACCTGGCTGGGTGGTGCCAGAATAACAACCTATCCCTCAATGTTACCAAGACTAAGGAGATGATTGTGGACTACAGCAAAAGGAGGGCCGAGCACGCCCCCATTCTCATCGACGGGGCTGTAGTGGAGCAGGTTGAGAGCTTCAAGTTCCTTAGTGTTCAAATCAACAACAAACTAGAATGGTCCAAATACACCATGACAGTTGTGAAGACGAAACGAGAAAGCCTATTCCCCCTCAGGAAACTAAAAAAATTTGGCATGGGTCCTGAGATCCTCAAAAGGTTCTACAGCTGCAACATCGAGAGCATCCTGATGGCAAATGCTCGGCCTGTGACCGCAAGGCACTACAGAGGGTAGTGCGTATGGCCCAGTACATCACTGGAGCTAAGCTGCCTGCCATCCAGGACCTCTACACCAGGCGGTGTCAGAGGAAGGCCCTAAAAGACCCCAGCCAAAAAGGCTTCTCAACAGTTTTTACACCCAAGCCATAAGACTCCTGAACAGGTAATCAAACGGGTACCCAGACTATTTGCATTGTGTGCCTCCCCCAACCCCTCTTTTTATGCTGCTGCTACTCTCTGTTTATCATATTCACAGTCACATGAACTATACATTCATGTACATACTACCTCAATTGGGCCGACCAACCAGTGCTCCCGCACATTGGTTAACCGGGCTATCTGCATTGTGTCCCGCCCACCACCCGCCAACCCCTCTTTTACGCTACTGCTACTCTCTGTTCATCGTATATGCATAGTCACTTTAACCATATCTACCTCAATCAGCCTGACTAACCGGTGTCTGTATGTAGCCTCACTACTTTTATAGCCTCTCTACTGTATATAGCCTCGCTACTGTATATAGCCTCTCTACTGTTATAGCCTGTCTTTTTACTGTTGTTTTATTTCTTTACCTATTGTTCACCTAATACCTTTTTTGCACTGTTGGTTAGAGCCTGTAAGTAAACATTTCACTGTAAGGTCTACTACACCTGTTGAATTCTGCACACGTGACAAATAAACTTTGATTTGATGGCCCTAAAAATTGTGAAAGACTCCAGCCACCCTAGTCATAGACTGTTCCCTCTGCTACCGCATGGCAAGCGGTACCGGAGCGCTAAGTCTAGGTCCAAAAGGCTTTTAAACAGCTTCTAACCCCAAGCCATAAGACTCCTGAACATCTAATCAAATGGCTACCCAGACTATTTGCATTGCCACCACCTCTTTTATGCTGTTGCTACTCTCTGTTATTATCTGTGCATAGTCACTTAAATAACTCTACCTACATGTACATATTACCTCGACTAACCGGTGCCCCCACACATTGACTCTGTAGCGGTACCCCCTGGATATACAGTAGCTGCGCTATTGTTATTTTACCGCTGCTCTTTCATTTTTTAAAACTTTTATTTATTTATTTTTTGTGTTGTATTTTTCTTAAAACTGCGTTGGTTAAGGGCTTGTAAGTAAGCATTTCACTGTAAGCTCCTACACCGGTTGTATTCGGCGCATGTGACAAATACAATTTGATTTGATTTGACATGCCACTGGCTTTGAGTGAAGCCAGTGTGTCTATCTATCCGGATGACTCAACACCATAGACGTCAGCTACTACAGCGACTGAAATGACTGCAACACTTAACAATTAGCTGCAGTTAGTTTCAGATTGGGTGGCAAGGAATAAGTTACAAATACGTGTATATTATAGGTCTTATATTGTTCCTAGAATAAATCTGATGCATTTTACATTTATCAGCCTCATCACATTATCCCTATATATGTTATCCCGGTCATGTTCAGCATTATTCACTCAACATTATCCCTGTGTGATATGCAGCAGCTGTAGCCCATGTGTTGACGTTGAAACCGGACCTCTAAGGTGTAATACTAAAAGTCAGCACCATATGGCTTTGGGCTGACCTTTTTTCTATAACACCCAGATGAGATTTTACCTTCAAACTCTCTGGCTGTCCTGGCATTGCGATTACAGGCCTATCTGCTGTGTAATTGTGGAGTCTATTCTGCCACCTGTGACTCGACTCCTTTTAACCTGCAAAGAAAGGGAGCTTTGAAAACGTTAACAAACACGTTTTCCTTTCAAAGATCAGTTTGACAAGAAAGAACGGGGCCAGGAGGTTGATATAGGGGGGGCTTAGATTGCATATTAACCTAGTTTTCCAATTTTGATGTATGGATTATTATAAACCTAATCTTATACCATAAAAGACGTTTCCTTGGTGTCATTATCTGCGATGACTGGGTAACCTGTAATTCGTGACTATAAAGCACTCTGAGGGAATTGCTATTTGCCTTTTTTATACCCTCAACATCACTTGGCAATCATCTTTTAGGTTTCTCATAATCAGAGCTTTTCTTACATTTGCAATTATACCAGACAATTTGCCTCAAGGTAACATCGCCACACAATATGTGTGAGATGTCAGACACTGATAAACACAATTATTCACAGTGCCGTTCTCCCTTTCATCTCACTATCCTCTGAGGCTGTGGCGGAGAGGTAACTACGGCGTGTTTAGAGATTGATTAATGATGCAGTCTGGGTAATGGTGTCCTATGAGCTTGGGCTGTAATGACTTCTCTCAACTTTGTATGTGTGTGTGTGTGTGTGTAATGAGTGGCTCGGAGGAAAAGAGCATAGAACGTCTCTATTAATGGTGGAGTTAACGAATCAGTGATGCACTCTGGACATTATTGCATTTCATAAATCATGCTGTGGTAGGGAAGGCTGGTACTCAGCCTTGATTGGTTTATTAGAGCGGGACAGGAGAGTGGCTGTCTGACATTCAGGTGGCACTGATGAATGAACGACTGACTGGCTGACTGATGGAAGGAATGACTGACTGACTGGCAGCTGCTAAAGGTGCCTTGAACGTACACTCATACACTATAAAAAGCCAACTTAACCAATTGCTTAGTCAGTGTTATTCTGTGAATTGGGTGGACTTCAGAAGGAGAAGACATTAAGCTAATGTGTGAACGTTTGTTAACTCAACAAACTTTGCTCACAGTAAGCTGAATGTATAAACACTTGTTGAGTCAAATTACAAATGACATCTTTGCCTTTGGAAGGCAACACCGTATGTTGGTTAAATAAATGCAACATGCTCAAATTTCAACGATTTTACTGTATTACAGTTCATAAAAGGAAATCAATAAATTGAAATACATTCATTAGGCCCTAATCTATGGAATTTCACATGACTGGGCACGGGCGCAGCCATAGGCCCACCCACTGGGGAGCCAGGCCCAGCCAATCAGAATGAGTTTTTACCCCACAAAAGGACAGAAATACTCCTCGGTTTCATCAGCTGTCCGGGTGGCTGGTCTCAGACGCAGGTGAAGAAGCCAGATATGGAGGTCCTGGGCTGGCGTGGTTACACGTGGTCTGTGGTTGTGAGGCCGGTTGGACGTACTTTAAAATACTCTAAAACGACATTGGAGGCGGTTTATAATAGAGAAATGAACATTACATTCTCTGGCAACAGCTCAGGTGGACATTCCTGCAGTCAGCATGCCAATTGCATGCTCCCTCGAGACATGTGACATTGTGTTATGTGACAAAACTGCACATTTTAGAGTGGCCCCAGCACAAAGTGTACCTGTGTAATGATCATGCTGTTTAATCAGCTTCTTGATATGCCACACCTGTAAGGTGGATGGATTGTCTTGGCAAAGTAGAAATGCTCACCAACAGGGATAAACAAATTTGTGCACAAAATATGTAAGAAATAAGCTTTCTGTGCATACGGAACATTTTTTGCAATCTTTTATTTCATCTCATGAAACAAGGGACCAACACTTTACTGTACATGTTGCATTTATATTTTTGTTCAGTATATATGCCTAAATGTTGAGCAAACTCACAATCCTATTGCAGCTGGTTACCTTGCAATTGTACATGTGAGGTGAATTTGAATAAGCTTGTTGTGTTAAATAATGAATGTTGGCTCACAACCACTCCCCACATTATCATCAGTGATCTAGTGGAGGGTAAATGCACGTAAATGTTGTCTATGTACCTTTTTATTTGTGAAATACGCATTTACTCACCTTTGGTTAATTATTCTTTACCCACGTATTATTGCGCTCCTAAGCATTGATGAACGCTCAGAACTCTAATATTCTTGATGTGATTTATAATTGAGCCTGCCACTTCGAACAAGTGGAATCATGGTTCGGGTATGCTCGTTATGTTCGCTTGCTCCCCCCAGACTTGCCGTGTTAGCAGCGCATTCATTTAAGACTCACCGCACAGGCCGACGTGGAACGAATGACCTCAGCCCAGACCAACACTGGAAAGTGGCAGAGAAAGAGACATTGCTGACAGTGGCCTTGTGAGATGACGAACATAAGGGCTCAGACACACCAATAGTGTTTCCTGGCCAAGAGTACTTAGCACCTCTGAACATAATTTGCTAACAGAGTGCGTATCAATTTGACATGTAGAATTGAGTGGAAAATGTTGGTAGTCAGATGTCTACAGTGGATAGTCCCTAAAACTCGTTGAAGGATCGGCAGGCAAACGCTTGAACCACATTTCGCTTGGACCACTATTTTTTTTATGTCCCTCAACTCCTGCTGTGTCAGACATCCTCTAAACTAAAAAAATCGAAATCTCTGAGAACTGGTAAATAGTGGACAAAAGGAGCCTAACGTTACTCCATATTGTCCAACGACCTTACATGTTCTGTTTAGAGGTGAATTGGCTCTGGCAGCCAAAACAGCCAAATACTCCATCTAAACGTGAATCGATTCTCAATTGTGGTGTGGTTCTAGGAACAGATTAGTAGTACAGTGGTTCCCAAACTTGTGGTCCGAGACCCACGTGTGGTCCCTGAAATGGAAATAGGGTCCCATGAGAGAATCTGTAATCTTATCAAACACATGAATAACTTGTTTCTCTTCATATGGGTAAAGAATACAACATTTTAGAGTCAACTAGGGCCTTTTACACTGATGCACAAGCAGTTTACAATACAAAATTAAAGGGATACTTCTGGATTTTGGCAACGAAGCCCTTTATCTACTTCCCCAGAGTATATTCCTATTTACAATGAAAGTGATTTGCGTCCGGAAGAGGGGGGGTTACTAAAAACAATTAAAAAATATATAATTAAATAATATTGTGACTCCAAAATGACACAATAAATGATTAACAATGAATTTATATTGGGAACAAATTAACAAACAACCAAAACAAACAGAAAATGCATCCAACAAATTTGTAGAGCCACAAGCTTGATGTAGTCATTGCGAGTTATGAATATGGCATATGGCATCACGCATCGCGCCAACAAAAACAAGCATCTTTCTGGTAAGAAGAGGGGCGGGGGGTCGTGGCTGGGTCTTCCAGCATGACAACGACCCGAAACACAGCCAGGGCAACTAAGGAGTGGCTCCGTAAGAAGCATCTCAAGGTCCTGGAGTGGCCTAGCCAGTCTCCAGACCTGAACCCAATAGAAAATCTTTGGAGGGAGCTGAAAGTCCGTATTGCCCAGCGACAGCCCTGAAACCTGAAGGATCTGGAGAAGGTCTGTATGGAGGAGTGGGCCAAAATCCCTGCTGCAGTGTGTGCAAGCCTGGTCAAGAACTACAGGAAACGTATGATCTCTGTAATTGCAAACAAAGGTTTCTGTACCAAATATTAAGTTCTGCTTTTCTGATGTATCAAATACTTATGTCATGCAATAAAATGCAAAAAAATTACTTAAAAATCATACGTGATTTTCTGGATTTTTGTTTTAGATTCCGTCTCTCACAGTTGAAGTGTACCTATGAAAAAAAGTACAGACCTCTACATGCTTTGTAAGTAGGAAAACCTGCAAAATTGGCAGTGTATCAAATACTTGTTCTCCTCACTGTATATACTGTACTCTATACCATCTACTGCATCTTGCCATCTTTATGTAATACATGTATCACTAGCCACTTCAAACTATGCCACTTTTATGTTTACATACCCTACATTACTCATCTCATAGGTATATACTGTACTCAATACCATCTACTGCATCTTGCCTATGCTGTTCTGTACCATCACTCAATCATATATCTTTATGTACATATTCTTTTATCCCTTTACACTTGTGTGTATAAGGTAGTAGTTGTGGAATTGTTAGATTACTCGTTGGTCATTACTGCATTGTCGGAACTAGAAGCACAAGCATTTCGCTACACTCGCATTAACATCTGCTAAACATGTGTATGTGACAAATAACATTTTATTTGATATGGGACAAAATACTTTTAGTACTTTAATAGACAGTGAATTTGTCTTTTGGTCCCCTAAAATGGGGGAAGAATCAAACAATACATTTCTTTAAAAAATTGGTTTGAAACATTCACCCCTGAAGGTAAATCATGTACTTTACATTCAGTAGTCTTGCTCTGACTTGTCATCCTGAGGGTCCCAAAGATAAAATGTAGCATAGTTTTGTTTGATAAAATTCATTTTTATATTCAAATGTAGCAACTGGGTTCTACAGTTTGAACCCCTGCTGTCTCTGGACCCACACCCACCCCACCCGACCATCTAGATGTGTGAAGGTTAGTGTTTTTTCGGTAGGGAAGCTAATTATCCATCATGTATGACATTCCTGGGTGTGTAAACTTACATTTTGTTTTACCATATCATCTTTGTATGTACTCTATTGTTATGTACTTGAAAATGTATCAATTGACCAATTCGGCACATTTGGGCAGACAAATATTTTGCCGTATTGCAATGCTTCACTGGATCAGTCTGAAACTTTGCACACACACTGCTGCCATCTGGTGGCCAAAATCTAAATTGCGTCTAAACTCCTATATGATATAATTGCCTTTCTCTTCCATGTCAAAGATGTAAAAAATAGAAAACGCATGTTTTTTTGTTTGTATTATCTTTTACCAAATCTAATGTGTTATATTCTCCTACATTCATTTCACATTTCTACAACCTTCAAAGTGTTTCCTTTCAAACGATATCAAGAATATGCATATCCTTGCTTCAGTTCCTGAGCTACAGGCAGTTAGATTTGGGTATGTCATTTTAGGCGATAATTGAAAAAAAGGGTTTTCCCCCCCCTCATCTATCTACACACAATACCCCATAATGATAAAGCAAAAACAGGTTTAGACTTTTTTGCTCATTTATAAAAAATGTAATATCACATTTACGTAAGTATTCAGGTTGTAGAAGTGTTAAGAAACATATTATATTCTTATTTACAATAAAGGTGACTCCAAAATGACAAATTATTTACCATTCTTTTCTATTGGGCAGAAATTAATCTGAACCCAAACAAACAGGAAACGCATAGAAGTGAATTTGTCCCAATACTTTTGGTCCCCTAAAATGGGGTGCCTATGTACAAAAAAACGTGGTAATTTCTAAACCGTTCACCCAATACAGACAAATCCCCTCAAATTAAAGCTGAAAATATGCACTTTCAGATCCAAACTGTCCTAATAATTACAGAGGTCACTGTATCTACCCAAATGTTGAGCAAACTCCCAATCCTATTGCAGCTGGTTGTCTTACAACTGTACATGGAATCATTTTTCTTTTTAACCTTTCTGATCTCCCCATCCCGGATCCGGGTTCGTGAATACAGACTCAAGCTCATTACCATAACGCAACGTTAACTATTCATGAAAATCGCAAATGAAATGAAATAAATATGCCATCTCTCAAGCTTAGCCTTTTGTTAACAACACTGTCATCTCAGATTTTCAAAATATGCTTCTCAACCATTGCAAAACAAGCATTTGTGTAACAGTATTGATGGCTAACGTAGCATTTAGCATTAGCATTCAGCTGGCAACATTTACACAAAAAAACAGAAAAGCATTCAAAAAAATCATTTACCTTTGAAGAACTTCAGATGTTTTCAATGAGGAGACTCTCAGATAGCAAATGTTCAGTTTTTCCTGAAAGATTATTTGTTTAGGACAAATCGCTCCGTTTTCTGCGTCACGTTTAGCTATGAAAAAACCCCTGTATCCAGGATTGTGTAAATCTATCAGCAAGCTCATTAGCATAACACAACGTTAACTATTTATGAAAATCGCAAATGAAATGAAATAAATATGCCATCTCTCAAGCTTAGCCTTTTGTAAACAACACTGTCATCTCAGATTTTCAAAATATGCTTCTCAACCATAGGAAAACAATCATTTGTGTAAAAGTAGCTAGCTAGAGTTAGCATTTCGCGTTAGCATTTAGCGTTAGCATTAGCGTTAGCATCCAGCACGCAACATTAACAAAAACATAAAAGCCTTCAAATAAAATCATTTACCTTTGAAGAACTTCTGATGTTTTCAATGAGGATACTCTCAGTTAGATAGCAGATGCTCAGTTTTTCCAAAAAGATTCCTTGTGTATTAGAAATAGCTCCGTTTTATACATCACATTTGGCTACCAAAAAAAATCCATAAATTCAGTCCTCAAAACGCAAACTTTTTTCCAAATTAACTCCATAATATCGACTGAAAACATGGCAAACGTTGTTTAGAATCAATCCTCAAGGTGTTCTTCACATATCTCTTCATTGATACATCGTTCTTGGACACATGCTTTCTCTCCTGAATCCCAGGAGAAAATGACCGCACCTGAAGATTACGCACAAATTTAGACAAAGGACACCGGGCGGACCTCTGGAAAATGTAGTCTCTTATGGCCAATCTTCCAATGATATGCCTACAAATACGTCACAATGCTGCTAAGACCTTGGGCGAACGACAGAAAGTGTAGGCTCATTCCTTGCGCAATCACAGCCATATAAGGAGAGAATGGAAAACAGAGCTTCAGAAATTCTGCTAATTCCTGGGTGATGCATCATCTTGGTTTCGCCTGTAGAATGAGTTCTGGGGCACTTACAGACAAAATCTTTGCAGATTCTGAAACTTCAGAGTGTTTTCTTTCCAAAACTGTCAAGAATATGCATAGTCGAGCATCTTTTCGTGACAAAATATCGCGCTTAAAACGGGAACGTTTTTTATCCAAAAATGAAATAGCGCCCCTAGAGCTCTAAGAGGTTAAAATATAGACAAAGAAAGACAGACACACACAGGAGCAGAAAGAGACAGACAGAAACAGAGACAGACACACACACAATCATACACACTATAACAAATAACCGTCCTCCGTAAATGCCCTTTCCCAGCCTTGTAAATAGCTGGTCATTTCACCAAAGGAGGCACAGCATTAGGGCTCAGAGTCATTCCAGATCTGCCATCACCACAGAATGGCCAGATGATAAGAAGATGGGAAAACGGAGGGGTGGGGATGATGAGAGGATGGAGTGGAGAGAACAGAGGTCAGTCATGATGGCCTGCTGAGAGCGAGAGCTTCAAACTCATGAGGCATGCAGTGCACCCCGAGGCAGTACTCTCAACAGTCTAGACAGTAGTACTGTGTGTGTGTGTGTGTGTGTGTGTGTGTGTGTGTGTGTGTGTGAAGGAGGACGTGTTTAACTATACTTGTGGGGACCAGTAGTCCCCACAAGAATAGTAAACAAACAAAAATTCGATCAACTGGGGACATTTTGTTAGTCCCCACAAGGTCAAATGCTATTTCTAGGGGGTTTAGGGTTAAGGTTAGAATGAGGTGTAGGGTATGTTTTCGGGTTAGGATTAAGGTTAGGTTTTCGGGTTAGGGTTAAGGTACGGGTTAGAGTTAGGTTTAGAGAAAATACGATTTTGAATGGGACAGAATTGTGTGTCCCCACAAGGTTAGTTGTACAAGACTGTGTGTGTGTTTGTGTGTCCAGGGGTCAATAGTGCACCCATGGACCGGATATTGAAGCCGATGTGTTGGTATCACTCACAGATATTAGTCTTTGCTAAGAAGCCGTGTTTCTTTTTGACCATTTTAATTTAAATCAATAAGTAGTAAGGTACTTAATTGTTACCCAGAAATGATTTTATATTGAGATAAAAACCGCGGCATTGGACCTTTAAGGGAAGTATATTGAACATTTCATTCACAAAAACGGTTGTGAAACATCTGTTGCAAGGACTTGAGGAAGAGTTGCAATGTGAATGTGTTGTAAATGTTGTAATCCTCTCAAACTTGAACTAATCACAAAACAGGGAGATGTACCCTACACACAACAGCTGTCCGCACTGGACAGTTTATCTCAAGTGGATTTTTATTCCTTCAATATTACTGATATGTGATTGAGGTAGAAATGTTACATGTATAGCCTTTAAACACTTCCAGTGCTTTCGTCTTTTAACGGCAGACGATTATCACAAATGGCTTTGTTTGGCGGCACCTTTACTGGGCCTTTAAAAGGTAGTAACTGTAAACGTAATGGGAAGGTTTAGCGAAATAATGTATTCAGATATTTGTTTCCTTATCTCATAAGCAGTCTGGACTCCTCAATCTCTTGTGGACAGATTCTGTGTGTCTGTCATTGATAGAATGAAATGCGTAGGATAACAAGCAGCGGTAGTTCTGATGTTTAGAATTTCATCACTGATTATTTTGGACATGCAGGGGGGGGTGGACCTCTCAAACTCTGTCAGGTTGGATGAGGAGCGTTGCACAGCTATTTTTAGGTCTCTCCAGAGATGTTTGATAGTGTTCAAGTCTGGGCTCTGGCTGGGCCACTCAAGGACATTCAGAGACTTGACCTGAAGCCACTCCTACATTGTTTTGGTTGTGTGCTTAGGGTCATTGTCCCATTGAACCTTCACCCCAGTCTGAGGTCCTGATCGCTCTGGTTCATCAAGGATCTCTCTATACTTTGCTCCATTCATCTTTCCCTCGATCCTGGCTAGTCTCCCAGTCCCTAAAAAACATCCCCACAGCATGATGCTGCCACCACCATGCTTCACCTTAGGGATGGTGCCAGGTTTCCTCCAGACGTGACGCTTGGCA